>NW_020664598.1:9344766-9410451 GCF_002925995.2 Terrapene triunguis
GCTGGGGGCGGCAAAAAACCTGGAGCCGGCCCTGGGTGGGGTCGAGCACCCACTGGGAACAGTGGAAATCGGCGCCTACGGTCCTTGGTATCTTATTTGCAGAAGCACTGCATCACAGCAGCAACTGAGATCAATGGAATCTGTGCTTTGGACATATGAAGTGCTATATAATGCTAAGTACTCTGAAAAATCAGGTCCTAGTTGTTTCAAATTGGGCACCCAGAATTAGTGGATACATTTTGACCTTAATCTCTCTGTGCCTCAGTTCCCCATCTGCAAAATGGTGATAATACCACTGTGACAATACCTGTACCCTTATGTTTACCCCTTAGAGGATTATGGTAAATCTTGTACAAAGTATGTCTTGTGAGGTATCATTTGAAAACTTGTGATTTGCTGATTATCATTGTTCTGGTAAAATATGTGTGGCAATATTGTGTGTAAAGTTATAAGATTCTACTGTGTGATATTACTGGGATATGTCCCAACATGTTCTGGAGGGTAATCACAAACCAGTTTCCCAGACACAAAAGGTTAGCCAGGACCTCAGCCAGGTGTCAACAAGATCAAATGGACCATAAACTGATTGAATGGCCACTCTTCCCTAGGATAGAGGGTGTGGGCAAAAAATCTACATTTTGACAAAGAAGCAGTTTAACGGTCCCATCCACACAGACTTTGTCCCCTGAAAGTCAGCTGGAGATGATTCTTGCGCAAGAGAAAGAGCTATAAGAGGAGAGAACAAGTTACCTCTCCCTTTCTTTCTACCAAGGCCATCAACAACACTTGAAGAAGAAAAGAAGCAGCATTGGACTGAGGAGAGATCCTGACTGAAAGATTCAGCCAGTAAGACTGTTGGAACCTGCGGTGAGAAAGACCTTTGCTTTGAATTCACTTAGCTTGTTAAATCAGGTATTAGTTGCGTTTTACCTTTTATTTCTTTGTAACCAATTCTGACATTTATATCTCATTACTTATAATCACTTAAAATCTTTCTGTAGTTAATACATTTGTTTTATTGTTTTATCTAAACCAGTGTGTTTGGATTGAAGTGTTTGGGAAACTCCATTTAGAATAACAGGATTTGTGCATATCATTTTATATTATTGAAATGACGGACTTTATGTGAACTTGTGTTGTCCAGGAGGGTGTAGGGCAGTACAAGACGCACATTTCTGGGGGAAAGTCTGGGACAAGGAGTTTGCTGGTGTGGCCCTGCAGTGTAATTCATGAGTGACTAGCTACAGCACTCTTACAATATAGCTGGCAGTGATTTACATGCTGGAGCTGTGTATGAGTAGACCAGGAGTGATTGCTCTCACAGTAAAGCACTGTAAAAGGCACCCCACGTTGGAGAATTGAAGGGACACAGCTGTCCATCAGTCCAGATTGTACTCTGGGTAATGTCACACTCACAATCACCTCCTTACCTTACCTTATTGGTGGTTGGGGTAATAAATTCATTATTGTGTGTGAAGCTCTCAGATATTATAGTGATAAGCATCATAGAAAAGTTCATTAGGAAATTAATAATTCTGTTTTCAGAGCAGGGTTTGAATAGTGTGCAGTAATAATGCTTGGGCTAGTCACTGAACAACAAGGAGAAAACAAAATATTGAATAGCTTCTTATTAAGGGAACACAGTCCAATCCAGGCACTGAATGAGAAATGGGTCCTATGGAAAAAATAGTATGTGATTGTGTAATTAAAAGATGTATCATAGTGCATGCACACAAGAGGGACGAATTAAGGTTGCACAGGCAAATTTAATTGCGGCATTTCCTAACTTCTAAAGGCTTGACTTTGCAACCTTAATAATGTTCTTTTAACGTGGTTTTGTGTGTGTGTATAATATATATATAATGCTATATTAATAGTACAAAACACTGTAGTGCTCCTAGAAAATGCTTTGTGTCATTTCTACAGAATAGTGTAGTATTTTTTAAAAGACAGTAGGATTTCACGCAAAATATTTGCATGATCAGAGTAGAAAATATTTGAGCTATCTTTTAAAGCACTTTATTCTTTCAATATCATTCATTTTATAGTTAACTACTTCCTCACTGAAGCTATCCTGCTGTGACTTGACCATAATTTAGGTGTCACAGGTCCCAATCCTGCTCCCATTGAAGTCAAAGTGAGTTTTGCCATTGACTTAAATGGTAGTGGGATCTGGCCCTAATTAGTATCAAAGATTTGAGAAACTCTGTACCTTGCAGATGTAGAGCGCTTTGAGTTAAACCAGCCTTTGTAGAGCGCAGTAGGGAAAGTGCTGTAGTCTGTATCTGACTCAATGTGCTCTCACTGATTTATTTGTGAAATTCCTGGTTGGGATGACAGAATCCACACAAAGGTCTTAAAGCTGCAGAGCAAGATTAATAGTGCATCCTTATAGTTATAAGGTAGCAAGTGATAAAACAAGCTTCAAAAGAAATGGAGAGGAGGAAAAATACATTTCTGAGAGCTGGAAAGTTATTGACTGTTTAGAGAATACTTGCAAAACACTTTCCAAAAATTAATGAATTAATTCTCACAACACCCAGCAGCTAGGATAAAGTTCAAGCTGCACAAAATATTTGCAATGAAACATGAAGTCATGCAAAATTTGTCTGGTTTCATTTTTCATTAAAAATTTGAAACTCAGACCAAACCTATGAACCTTTTGAGTGAATCTGAGTTCCTCTGTTATGGTTTTATATAGCTATCTATATCTATACACACACACATACAATTCATGTTTTTTCCAAGTGAAAATGTGTGGGTTTGGGTGAGTTTTGCTTTGATGTTTTGCATGCCTACCTATGTATGAATTTTCTCATGACTGATGCAAAAGAAAATGTTAACAAAAGCTCTTGTAAAGTATAACACGAGTTTCACACAACTTTAGGTAATGTAATTCTTAGTGATCAACAATTAATAAATAAATACTATCTCCATCTTAGAAATGGAGTGTCCAACACATCCCTCCTCTTACACAGACACTCAATGCCCAGACAATTCGCTTTACAACGGCCATGTGTATAAATTGATGTGGGAGAGAGCTGCACGGGGTCTACCCCGACTGCCCCCAATGAAACCCGCTATCAGAGAAACCCCCACATCTGTGTGTAAATGGTGGTGGGGAGAGCTGTACAGGGTCTACCCCACCGCCCCCAACTGAAACCCCCTATCAGAGCGACCCCCTGTCTGAGGTGGGGTCAGTGTGTCTGAGGGAGCAACAACCTGCCCCCGGCTCTGGCCCCGCGTATAAAGGCGAAGGCGGGCGGCGGCGGGAGGGAGTCCGCGCGGCGGGAAGAGCCGAGTGTGGCGGGGCTGGAGGGGAGGCGGCGCGGAGGGAGGGCAGGCCGGCTGCGGGAAGCGGGGCTCCGCGCTGGGACTGGTTCCTTCGCAGCCATTTTCTGTCCAACCAAACAGCCGATTTGCGGAGGGAGCCAACCAGGGCCGCACTGGAGGTTTGTGCCTGGCTCCGGCCAATGATTGGTAACCGGTTCCACTGCAGGCTCGAATGAAATGTCCGTCTCCCTCCCCGGGCCCCGGCGCTGCCGCCGCGCCGCCGCCGAGGGGACCAGGAAGTGGGGAGAGGAGCCCGGGCCTCGCCAGCGCCCGCTCGCCTCTTTGTGCGGCCGGAGCCGGGACGGGCGGGGACGGAGCCGGCAGGGGCGGGCGGTCGGAGATGGGACCGAAGCGCCCCCCCCTTCCCGCTGGCCTGGGCTTTTGGGGGCACCGCGGCCGCTGCTCTGGCTCCATTTTGTGGGCCCGGGCGGCGGGAGCGCGGCTCCCCGGGCGGCCCCTGCCCCGCGCCCGGCCACACACGGGGGAGGGCCCCTGCGCCGTCCCGGTCACAGCGGGGGCTGGGAGCCGCGATCCCCCTTTGCCCGCCTCCGGGATCCCCTCGGCCCTGGCCGCGGTGCCCAGCAGCGGGGCGGGAACGGGGAACCCTCCCCCCCAGGTCAAACCCCGGTCGTGTCCCCTTTGCTCCGTCCCCCGCCCTGTAACGGAGCGAGTTGGGTCTCTGCGGTTTGGGGGCCGCTTGTGGGATTTTAGGCGGGGAAGGGGGCGACCTTTTCTGCCCACCCTAGGCAGTCCCGGCCACCTCTGCTGAGCGTGCGGGAAGTCCGAGCCCCTGGTGCGGCCACAGCTGCTCCCCGTCTTCCACCTCCCCCCGCAGTTCCGACTTTGTGCCTGTCTGTGGGTTAGGAGGATGGCGGGGCGCGTGGTGCAGCATCTCGGTGATCCTGGGGTCAGAGCTAGGACGACTAGTCTCCTCTACATGGGCACCCAGGAGCTAACCTTGCAGTCCTCTCACAGGCAAAAATCCCTTGAAAGTGATCAGCATGAGTAAGGAGCGTAGGGTGAGGCCCTAAAACACCAGGATGTGGTGAGAGGATCTGAGTAACCAGGCAGGAGCATCAGATTCCATAGTGGGTAGGCAGTGGCACTTCAGTTTTAGAGAGGAAATAATGGATTTTAGTGTGTCGCTTGCTTTTTTTTTTTTTTTTTTTAACATACCATCATTTTGTCTGAGAGTTGTGTATCTTGAGTCTGTGGGTAAACCTTCCCCTCAGGACGAGAAAGTAAGTGATGGGGAGAGGGGACTCTCCCTTCCCATAGCTGTGCCTTCCAGCAGCTACAGTTAATACTGAAATCACAGCTAGGCTTCTGAACACGCTGATAAAAATAAACTTTCCTAGGTGTTTAGAAACATGATGTGAACTTCAACCAATAGACAAGAAAGGGTGTCTGGTGAAGCAGGTTTGATCTTGTTTTAGGGGATTTTGGCTGAAGTTTAATTCACAAAGCTTATTTAAATGTAAAGATTTTCCTTTTGTGTTTGTAACTCAGGCACAGCTGTTTTCAAGTGCATAAGAAGAGGGAAGTGAAATTTATTAGGCTGACAAGTCTGAGTGAAGTGCAAAAGTAACTAGTAACAAATGGTGACTAGTAACCTAAATCTGAAAACATTTCCATTTTAATAGAGAGACAAGGTGGGTGAGGTAATATATTTTATTGGACCAACTTCTGTTGGTGAGAGAGACAAGTGCTCAAGTTTACACAGAGCTCTTCTTTTGCTCTTGCTCTGTGTAAGTTCAAAAGTGCTCTCTAATAGCCTGGGACCAACATGGCTACAACACTCCATTTTAATAATCAGCTGTACATTGTTTTACACACTTAAAATTTTAGGTGCATTACCCCGTCTTTAGCTCCTTTTATGTGCTAGCCTTTGCTGCCATCTTGAAACAAAATCCAGGCTGTTGACACAGAGAGCAGAGTGCTGTAGACTGCCTAAGAATAACTTGGAAAAGAAAACAAACGTAAAGTTCCTGTAACATATCAAAGACTAGTACTGTATGTGACTCTTCAAGCTTGTACATTTTGTAGGCCACTCCAAAAGTGTAAAACTGCAAAGAAATTTAATCAGATTCTACTACTTCCCTTTTTTGTGGCCAAGTCTCACTTAAATGCAAGTCCTTGCTTCTGTAAATAAGATTTAGTGTAGGAGTCTTAGAAGGCTGTGGGATTGGAAGGGTTGTATTGATTCTTTGGGGTATTCTGGTATATTCAGTCATAGATTACAAGACTGTATCAGATAAATTAAGGCTACCCTTCATCCTTGAATGTCTTATCATTTTATTCATAAATGACCTTTGCCTTGCTGACAGGAAAACATATTTTAAAAAGTTAATTGGGATGCAAAATGTTGCTTTAAAAAAAAAAAAATTTAAGCTTGCTTACTTAAGCCTTTTCTGACAAAAGAAGCAGTAGTCAAAAGACAAAGTGGAAGGAGCCGCTTGGGGTACTACCTACAGTATAGTTGTTATATGTGCAAGAACTGTGTTCATGTGCAGCTGTTAGAATGGATTTCCTGAACAGTGTGTACACTTTTTCACTGTGCCAGCCAAATTCTGCTATATAATAGATTATCCGTTCTGTATAGTCTGTATTGCATCTGTTTTGACATGTTAGGAAAAATACTATTTGTAATGCTCAGGAAAATCAAGGGTGGTCTGATCCTAAATCATTAATTCCCAAGATGGTATATCAACCACTTGTTGATGGTCTGGAGAAAGCTGGCTGGTTATGTAGTATTGGCTGCTGGCATTTTGAGCTGCTAACTAGACTAAAAGAAGCTAAAAATAAATAATAAAATCCTGGTATTACCCTTCAATATAAATAATTTTCAGTAGTTGCCACATAAATGATATGTGATTGCCAGTGGGAGAGGAGACTGTGTGTGATTGTGGATAAGGGAAGTTGTTCTACACAGCTGTGGCTGGCAAGAGGACAGTGGTCCATTACACTCTACTAAGATGTGAGCTATGGTATAGAAATAGCTTTAATCCCTGACTTCAGTCAAGACAATTTAACTGTTTTAATCAGGATTTAAAAATGGATAAAATTGCTAATCTAATTTCTATTTAATCTTAAAATTAATTGGGTATCCGATCTGAACTCTTTCTGTGATTAAACCATGAGGTTATTGCATTATTCAGACTTTTTATTTTTAATTACCTTTTGTAACTATGTTATTTAGAAAGTGTCTGTCTTCTTAGGATTAGTGCCAAGTAAAAATAGGTGAAAGTTATTTATTTACTAAGTAGAGTTCATCAAAATGTATAAGCCACATTGTTAGAATTAAACTGAATAGATCATCATGTTGGAGTATCTAGTATTGGCCTAAAATAAAACTCTCCTGAATTAGTCTTGTAAAATTCTACTTGCTCTTTGCTTGAGGTGAAGAAATTATTTTTCATAAGTGTGTGAAATATTTTTAAATATGATAAAGGAAGGACAAATAGCCTCTGCCCTGACTTAAAAGTAAAAAAAATTGTGGGGGGGGGGAGCTGCAAATGTATAAAGACTTTAAACATTTTAATAAAGTAATTCTGTAGAAATTGATGGAATAACGTCCTCTCTCCCCATCCCATGCACATGCTTGTTAGGCAAAGTTTCTTATTCTAAATTGATTGAGTGGACTATTCAAGCTCTTGCCTAGTGGTTATATTACTAAGACGCTAGGGTTTTCAAAATACAATGAATAAAGATAAAGGAGAAACCTCAGGATTTGGGTTAAATCAAGTGCAGCAACTGAAAAGGATAAAGAAAGCTCAACAAACTTATTCTAGTCCCTTCCCTGCCAGTGCAGGATTATTGCCTACATTGTTTATTTTATTTTTTTCTAGTTTAGTTTTAAATGTCATACAAGGCCTGCTGCTTAACTTCCTGTGGGAGATCATTCCAGTCTTACAAATCACACTGCTAGGGAGTTTTCCCTGTTTTTAAGGCAAATTTTTCATTTCCTGTTATTCTTAGTTATGCATCTTTTATTGTACTGTGCTAAATTTCCTCTCCTCTCCTTGGTATTCACACTTCTCAAAAGCTTGTAGGCTTGTGTCCTTCCATAGTTGTCACTGAGCCAAGCCACAAATATTCCTTACTCTTTCCTTCCAAGTAAATCCTATATCCCATTTAAGTTTTTATGATATTGAGGTGTTCTGAACTGAGTTTAGTATTCTAGGTGCAGTCTCAACAAGGCATTGCTGACCAGGAAATAATGCATACTGCTCCAGAACATCTTTATGTGCAGCCCAGAACCTCATTTTTTTAATGCAGTATGATACTGTACGTTCACATCTAAACTAATTTGCTGTCCACTATTACCCTTGAGTCTCATTTAGTACAATTCTGAATGCCTGCCTTCCTCCTTTTTCTTGAATTGTCTTCTCCAGGTGTTTTAATCTCCATTTTCCCCAGCAATTTCACTGTAATTCCTGCTATTTCTAACTCCTCAAGATCTCTTTGCAATATTTCTCTGACTTCAGTGGTGTTTGCAATACATCCCTGACTATTTACATGCAAATTACTGTGCTGTTTACTTCCAAATCATTGACAATCTCAAATCAGAATGGAACTAACCTGACCACTTCAAATTCCCAATTCATGACTCGCAATTTGATACATTACGCCATATTATCTTTATTTGTGCTCGCTCCATTTGCTTGTGTTGCTGTCTAAGCCAGTCTGTTTTTTCAAGTCATTTTTCAAACAGGCTCTAGAAATGTAGAATGTAGCTGTATTTTTATTGCATAGGTATGCAATCCATTATACTAATTCAACGAGGAGTCCGGTGGCACCTTAAAGACTTAACAAATTTATTTGGGCATAAGCTTTCGTGGGGTAAAAAACCCATTTCAAATGTGAAGAAGTGGTTTTTTTACCCACGAAAGCTTATGCCCAAATAAATTTAAGTCTTTAAGGTGCCACCGGACTCCTTGTTGTTTTTGTGGATGCAGACTAACACGGCTACCCCCCTTATACTAATTCAGTGTGTTTGAGGCTCCATGTATGATGCCATTATGTGACCACGCAAACAGGGAAATACGCTCCTTTTTATTAAAAAGGATATCGTATAATCCCACCTCGGTAGGAACACAGTAGAATTCCTTGTGCAGGATTTGAGTCCTTGAAGTCAGGACAGAGTTTTCAAAGATGCCAAGTCCCATTTTCAAAAAGAATTTAAATGCATAAGTAATCTTTGAAAGTGGGATATAGGCTCCTAACTTGCATAGGCACTCTTGAAATTATTAACCAAGGTCTAGTTCTCCTTCTAGAGGCTTACTGATGTTCTGAAAATTAGCACCCACTTGCAGCAATGGTGTAGTTGCATTGTTGTTACCAGAAGTGTCAGTCTGACAGGAGTCACTGCCCTTCTCCCCCACACTTTGTCAGTGAGTCAGATTACTGTATGCTGGGGGCATTTCTCTGGTACATTGAACTTTGGTGCATTTTTAGAATAATTTCAGTTTAAAACTGGATGCTTTTAAATTATTTTGTAGCCAATTAACATAGCTGTGTACCACAGTGCTTTATTGTTGCATAAATCAGGTCATGCTATATAGAATATGAGTCTTGTACTGAGCTGACTTTGAGCGTGTTAAGTAAACACTTATGGTGATCTTAACCCCAATGACAGATTATTGTTAATTTTAAACAAGTCTGAATTTAAAACTCCAGTATTTTATTCTGACTATCCACTGTGACCGAACTGTTAGTAACAGCCATCTTTAAACAGGCTCATGTTAATGTCAGGAACAGAACCTAAAGAAACATTAGTAGGGTGTCATGTTAGTGTGGTATCTCTTCTCTGGATACCTGGATCCAGATGGCTTAAGCAACAATTGAAATTTAGTTTTTCTTTCCCTCTACACCTCAAAACCATAAAACAAATAGTGTTTACTCCAGAAAGGTTTAGGAATGGATTAAGACAGGATAATGAAAGTCCCAGTTGAACTATGAGGGAAAATTTGAGAGCCTATGTCTGCTGTTCATCTAACTCTTATAAAAGTGAAGACCCTAAGCATAAAAATTCATCCATGAATAAGGAATATTCTTTATCATTTTTCTATTGAAGTGAGAAAACTTTGAGAAGCACTCTTGATGTCTTTGGGTAGAACATCTAATTTAAAAGTCCAAATTCCACCAGTTCCAACCAATGGAATAAATTATCTTCTTGGGTCTTATCTACGCTTGGATTTTTTCCCAGAAATTTTCCCCCCATTGCTACCAAAAGTCAGTTGTACCAATCATATAATCAGTAAAATCACTTGTATAGGCACTGACATTTTACCCACTGTGACTTGTTCTGAGCAGGGTTAGGCAACACTGCCTCAAATGTTGATGGCTGTCTGGTGCCCTCGCTATATATTAATGTTTGCATCATTACCACAAGTGGGGTCTTACAGGTGGTAGCAAGAGTAAGGTGGGGATTTTTCCACCTAAAATTCCCTTGTGCAGATGGGGGGAGGGGGAGAAGAGTCTGTCATCATAAACTCCATCTTGTTTTATGTGAATTCCACTTTTCAGGGACTCCACTTTTTATTGTTATCTTCACTTTGGAGTTTGACCTTCATGTGGTATTGCATCCTCTTTTGTGGACTAGAGCATCAATGTTTGTAGTACAGGCTTGACACAAATTGAATGACTGTCTGTGAAGATGGCACAGAGCAATCTTCAACAACCAGCCCATCCAGAAGAACAATGAACTCTACACAGAAGCCTAGCTGGAAAAGTGGCTGATGATCCTCAACCTAGGCACATGGCCAAAGGGGTCAGAGACTTTATTCAAGAGGGAATGCTGTCTGTGAAAGGGGCGGGGGATGTCAGACTAGTGCCACATTCAAGAAGACCAGGCTAAGGAGAGAAGAGGCAAGAAGGGCTGCCCAGCCTAAGGATGCTGATCAAATCCAGGAGTCGCAGGAGGAATGAGATCAGACCGGGGAATGTATTCAGGACTGTTATTTTTCAAAGATCTGTAACTCAAGTGATTTTTAAGAGTAAAGTGCCTGTGGTTAAGAAATTCCTTTACTAAGCCTGTATTCCTTGCTTGCCTGTCACATTGTCTTGGAAAGGGTTAACACACTGTGGTGGAACTCTGAGGGAGCATATATAAGCACCTGAGGCTTAGGTGGGCTGGGGTGTGAGGTGACTGGACTGTGGGGGCTAGGTGCCCAAGAGAGGTGTCAGACAAGTACCTTCACCTTGGAGTGTCTAAAGACCCAGGGCTAGGAACAGTAACCAGTCACTGTCCAGACCCAAATTGCTTAGAAACATGTGGTATCCAGTAGTTGTGTTCACTCACAACAGAATGTTATCTGCCCAGAGAGGGACTCGGCCAGGTTGTGATAGAGACAACCTTCATGTGGTTAAACTAGCAACATTAATCTTGTAATTCCTATCAATGTAGTTACAAGGTTGCTTTTTCAGTTCACCTTGGATTCATCCACAGTAGATCTACTAGCACCCCTGTTACTATAACAGCCAGCACTGGTGCAGTTTGACCTGTTCTAAGCTGCTGATGTAGACAGGTCTCAAACATTTTCATCCTGATAACTCTCACTAGTGATAGCAACCAAGTATCTGCAATATTGCTGGCGGTTGCAGTAAGATGAGTACTCAATCTGGTATAGAATATGCACTTGAAGAAAACCCTTTCTGTGGTCATAAAGATCCATGAGGTGGATCCCTCTGTAGGATCAGGTGTAAGACTGCTTTTCATTCTCTCATTAAGGAGAAATCCAGATGTGAATGGTTGGGTTTTTGTTAGCCAATGACTATGTAAGATTAAACAAGAAACAACACAAAAAACCACAACAAACAAGGATAATTCAACTCCTGAAGGTAGGAAACATTTACTTTAATTTCCAGATATGGAAATGGTGATATAGCATGTATCTTGCTGAACATTAAATAACTGGAATTAATTTTTAAGTGAATATGATAGACAGCATTCCAGCTATCACACTTTATCTAAAATGGTTGCCTGGAACTCAGCTATTCCTCAATAACAAGGTAATGACAGATGAGTGTTTCTGCTTCCCTACAATGAAAACAAATGGAGAAGTCCTAGTACACCAGTGTTACTCAATTGACCACCTGTGCATTCTACTAAAGTGGATTTCTTGAAATAATGCCAAATTAAATTTTAGAATTTCATACATTTTATTAATACTGATTAAAATTACCATACATTGTTTGCAGTGTAAGTCATATTACAGATGTAATCTTACTGTCATGGCTGCTAGCACACACTAACAGCCAGAACTGCTTGACATTTTTCAAATGAATTTTTCATTGAAATTCAGCCTTTTATGCAAAGAGCATTTTTTCATGAAAACCATTTCAAAATGTTTCATTTTTTTAAAAAAGCTTCTGATGGAAACTTTAAGTGAAAAGACTTTCTGCTTGTTTTGAGAAATGTTTTTTTCAGTTTTGGCATGTTGTCTGCAGGGGGAGGGAATCACCAGTGTTGCTCAGGCAAAGTTTAATTCCATGATGGGTTATTGTTTTGGTTTGTTTTTTCCCCCCAAAATTGAAAAATCATCGAAAACTCAATTTAAAAATAGTTCTGCAGAAAAATCAAACTGTTACAACAAACAGAATGAAAGGCGCTTCTGAATTTGCAGAAATTTCAGTTACTTTATTTGGTAAGCTCATGACAGAAATTAATGTGAAACCATTTGGTCTGCATACATCCCAGAGCTGCTGGTCTGTGTCTGCTTCAGAGTTAAGCCAGAGAGTCATTGAGACCAAGAAGCATACAGGGTGCAGACAGAACATCTAGAAAATTATAAGGAAATGGCAATTTTCAGTGTGACTTGGCCAAATCTGGATGTATTTTCATGGGCACAGCAGAAGACACCTCTGTAGCCCCAGGACTAACTCCCAATCAAATTTTGAGTTCTTGCTCCATACCAATGAGGCTTTACAGGGTTTCTCAACCAGTGGGTTGCAGCCCAAAACCGGGTTGCCAGTATGTGTCAAAGGATGGCAACGGGGCCGGGTCCTGCTTCTGGGGAGAGGAAGAGGGTGAGAGGTACTGGGGTAGGCAGTTGCAGATTTTTGCCCTGCTCTCACCCTGCAGGGGTGCATCCTACAGCTCTGGTCCTGTGGGGCCAGCTGAGCTCAGGTCCTAGCATTGAGTGTTGCGATCTGGTATGAAGGGCCACAGCATCGCTCAGATTTGCCCCAGCTGCCCCTCCACCATGATGATGGGCCAGCCAGGCCAAATTTGAGCAAGTGATGCTGTGATCCTTTGCACCATTCACAAATTTGGCCTGGCTAGACCTGAATAGCACTGCAATCCCAGAGATTGCAATACCCAGAGCAGGGAGCTGAGTCCAGATAGCCCTGCAGGACAGGAGCTACTGCTGTGGTATACAGAGTGTACTTATTTAGTACTTAATATATATACTATATATTGTTAGTAAGAAATGTTTTAGTAAGCCAGATGGTTTTTGCACTAAAACTATTTACTGGGTCATGACAGGCCATAAAGATTTAAAAATGGGTCCTGAGTTCAAAGGATAGAGAACCACTGCTTTAGAATTCCTTTTTAAAAATTGGCAAAATTACCTATGTTTCCCTATTCTCATTCTCAAATGGTTGCAGAGTTTTTGCTGAAGCTTTCCTCCAGAAGCTCAGCCTGAGGCAGAGGCCAAACATGGAAAACTTCAGCCCACACAGTTAAAAGTACCTTCCTGTAAGTTTAAATGTGAACGAGCTACTGAAGCCAAAACATCTCAGGTCAAATTCAGCCTTAATTGAAGAGCAGTGGACACTGTTTTTTAATGAGAAAGTGCTTGTTTATGCCAGGGCTGAATTTGGCCCCTTACTTTCAAGGTAACTTAAATTAATCTACTGCTAAGCAGTAGCATTTGTGGTATACTGGAGTACATGATTGATTTGTTTTGTTATAGATGGACGGTGACAGTTCTACAACAGATGCTTCTCAGTTAGGAATTGCTGGAGATTACATTGGTGGTAGTCACTTTGTAATACAGCCTCATGATGGTAAGAAACCTACCAGTTAAAGTGGAAGTTTGTCTGTCTTAGCATAGTACTATTAAGTATTATAATGTCCTGTCACTTCTTGTCTAGCTCTTCCATTAATTCTCCATCGTTCATGAAGCTAAGCATTGGTATTTATCTGCATTCATAATGACTCCCTGCATGCAATTCAGTTTTGATCAATTTGAAAATGGGTTTGCAACTTTCAATGTTAGCATCGGAGCCCCTTTGAAAGCAATCTAGTGTTCTGGGAAAAAGAAGTAATCCACACAAACATGCTCTACGTTGACCTGTAACGGGGTGGTGTGTGTTTAAATATCAAAGGATGTTGCTTGTGTCTTTGCTGGAAGAGGAATGTCTCTTTTTAAAAAAAAAAAAAAATAAATAAATTTATAACATTGTTCAACAAACAAATTAAATCTTAGTGTTTGTGAAGCTGGTATCCAGAAGAACACTATTGGGTGTGTCCATGTGTAATATATAAAAAGAATACATATTGGTGAGGTGTGATAGAAAACAACTTTCCTAGGCACCACAATGTCATGGGAGCATGTTTCTTTTTAAGAACTCTGAACCTTTCAGAGCTGTAAGCAAGTTGGTACTCACTTGGAAGTTGGGAATCTCCCATTTCAACTCTTGTTAAATCTTAAACCTCATTGAATATTGCTAGTCATCTATTTCAGACCAGTATCATTTTCTTTTGCTGTTGCGGATGGGGTTTGAAATTTCACTTTTAGGGGATGATAAGAAGGAACACTTCTGTGGCAAGCTTTTTTTAATGGCAGCTATTTAAAGTTGATCAGAGGTTTGGAATGTTAATAATCCTGGATTAATAAGTAGAATACAGGTAAGATGATAGAAGGTGCTTGACAAGTGCACCCAATACTAACTTTTCTTTATTTTGCTAGACACGGAGGACAGTATGAATGATCATGAAGACACAAATGGCTCAAAAGAGAGTTTTAGAGAACAAGATATATATCTTCCAATTGCAAATGTGGCAAGGATAATGAAAAATGCCATACCCCAGACAGGAAAGGTAATATCCATGGCTAAATCCAACAGGGCTGTTCTGCTAATGAGAACAGATTCATGTATTACATTCATTCTTTGGTTAGGCAAACTTGGGATCCAGTACAACATCTCTATCTTCAGTTGCTGAAACTGCACGCTTGCTCTTTGAGAGCAATTTTTTTTGGCCAGGTTTCCCAAAATTTATTTTGAACTATATTTGAGTTAACAGGAATCCAACAATTAAAAGATTAAAACTGCTCTTTTGCATAAAAAATATAAACTACTTATTATTCATCCATATTATGGAGTCTATAGCTGTGATGTTTGGTAGTATTTTTTTAGACACACAGATTATACATAACTGCCACATAAGAGCGGACTTATTTGGTCAAAAATAGAGGCTAATATTTGAGCTGGCTTGCTTAGACCTTATCTAAACACAAAGGTTGAAGCAGGTTTCTAAATCAATTTAAACTGGTGCAAACCCCAGTGTGGACACACTTAAACAGGCTAATGAGATTGCTAAATTGCATGACAAATGTAAATTACTGAAGTAGCCGGGTCCAAAGTTGGTTTTGTGTTTATCTAGTGTCTACAATGCTTTACATAGACAAAATGTTCTCAAAATAGCCACCAGACGTTCACTCATAAAAGTTGTCAGGCATGATGGCAATCAAATATTAAGAACTGTTAAACTTGTAGGAAAGAGATTTCTTTTCTTTTTTATTTTATTTTTATTTGTTCGTTTGTTTTTACTTTTTTTGATTGGAGTGCAGGGAAATTGGAATGAGTGAGCCAGTTTAGATGAAATAAGAACTTCCTTCTCAATCTGAGGAAAAATCTAGTTTTTCATCTTTGAACTTCTGTATTTCCAGAAGCAAGATGCCAAAATGCCATAAGATAGGCTGTTCTAATGGCTTTAATTTCTGGCCTTACTAGAAGTACGAGATATGAGAAGGCTTGTGAGAGCTTGTTCTCCAATTCTGCAGACTTGAGATTTGATTAAGAATTGGAATCCTGTAAGCTACTTATCTTAACCAAACAGTTATTGCCGTCTGAGTCCTATCTAATATTACGTAGGATTTGGAGTATTGCTTACTGCTCTTGTCTTGCTGCAGAAACTTTCCTTTTCGTCTGTACAGCTTACAAAATAATCAGACAGCTAGCAAGGCATTAAAATATAACCTGGCATAGGCAAGCCATGGTAGTCATGGATGCTTTCAAAACCCCTGAGTGTTCCAGTGTAAGATTGTTGTATTCATTAATCTTTTCTTTACACCAGATTTTCAAAAGTGCTCAGCACCCACAGTTGAGGTCAGGTTTTCAAAAGACGTTGGCACATTGAGTGCTAAGCTGTCTTGAAAATCTGGCCATAAATATCACAATGGGAGCTGCTGGCCCTAAGTGTCTAGATGCTCAAAAATTATGTCAGAGAGAATATGGGGTTCTGAATAAAGATTGCTATTACTCTGAGATACAAAGGTTCCTTCTTCATATTTCAACTGGAATAGATTTGTCACATATTAACAAGCATCAAATAAGGATAATCCTTCAGTGGATTCTTGCTTATTTACTTTCCTAAATACTCTGCTGTAGCACCTCTCTGCTATTCTAAATCACCTAATTTATTTTTAACGGGATAAAAACTTTGACTCGCCCAATTTATTCTTGGCAGGAGCATATCTGTTTATTCACTTGAATGCTTGTTTAGAAAACTTAGAATATTAAAAACCACTACAGAGGCTTGCTACCGGGCAAACTGAGTAAGCACTAGTTATGAATCTGATTAGGATAAAATATCCCTGGCTGAGCTGCAGAAATTTAGCTCTGGAAGGCCTGAGATACAGACTCAATGGCAGAGTGAGCAAATTAAAGGAGAATAGAAATTCATGAAGATGCTTTGTCCCACAAGACATTATAAAGTGCTGTCCAGTCAGATTCATCATGATAACTCCAATTTCATACCTTTCTTAGTTTCCATTTCCAGAGGGTTATAGTACCATGAGATTCACTTACACTTACAACTTACGAATTCAGATCTGACTGTGAATATAATGGCTTATATCCAAAGAGAAGAAAGGGAAGCATGGAACCCACTAGTGTCTCTAAACTGTGTGCATGTATAACAGCTTGTACAGAATACAGCTGTGAAATACTACAGAAATTGTAGAGGTCTGTAGTGTCACCTGAAGTAGTAACATAATAGTCTTACTCCATTTAAAATGCTATTTTATCTGCATTTTACCTGGAACAGTGGTGACATCCAGTGGCTGTTTTGCATATGCACACCAGTTTTGTTGATATATGCATATTACTTGTGGATATAATTATTGTGGGGACATTCCCATATCTTCTAGTTTATCATTCTGCTACTAAGAATTGGAGTACTACAGGTTTTTAGTGTAATGTTGTAAGACTCTCCGGACTAGTGAGCCTAAGAGCTTTAACCCACAAACCTGATCCTGAGAGGGGCTCAGCACCTCTAACTTCCAGTGAAGTCAAGGGGACTTGTGGCTGGCCGGCACCTTTCAGGATCAGATCTCTGAACTGAGCTTTGGGAACAGGCTTAGTAAGTAGAGCTTTAATTTGCAGTTTATTAATATGGTGAAGCTTAAGCAAACTTCAGGTGACTTTAGTAATGGTTTTTCTTACCAGATTGCTAAAGATGCAAAGGAGTGTGTGCAAGAGTGTGTAAGTGAATTCATCAGCTTTATAACATCTGAAGCAAGTGAGAGGTGTCATCAAGAGAAACGAAAGACTATCAATGGAGAGGATATTCTCTTTGCCATGTCTACCTTGGGATTTGATAGTTATGTTGAACCTTTGAAGCTGTATCTCCAAAAATTCAGAGAGGTTGGTAGTCTATCTTTCCACACAGGTTTAGACAAACTTACTGTGTTCAGTGTTGGCTCTTTTTATTATCTCCGTATACAGCTGAAAATGGTTCGTTTGCACCATACCCCAGAATCTTCTGTCCAGTGACTGATGGTTTTTATCCCATGTCATGTTCTAATCTGATGTAGACATGGATGTTACACATCAGAATAGAACATGACATGGGATAAAAACCACTTAAAAACATAATTAAGAGTATTGGCAAATTTGCTGTTCCAAAGTAACTAAATTGTTCAACTGATTTTTTTGAAGAACCTTTCAAACATTATGGTAAAAATCAGTTTTTGTGCTCCTGTTAAGAACTCAGCCAGATCCTCAGTGGCATTCAATGGAGCTATACTTACTCACACCAGCTGAGGAGCTAGCCCACTACATTTTGTCAGATTGCATTTCTAATCTGCGAAGGGGAAAGGTATATTTTAACACATTACTTTGGTGACATGAAAACTTGTCAACTACATGCTTGTTTGAGCATATTTTGCTTTGGTTGTCAAGACCTTTCCAATACCCTGTTTTGGCATTAAGATTTGCATTTCTTATTGCAGAAGATACTTCAAGATTGAGCATATCCTCTAGTCTTCTCAGAATTTAGCATGACCTTTTTTCTTCCTTCCTTCCTTCCAGCAACCTAAGTTTCATGCAAAATAGAGCTGTCCTCTGCCTTTTTCCACTTTGGGATGGTGGGTCTGAAGAGATTAATGTATATTCTATTCCTTCACCCACCATCCCTCTGTGGCAGTTTATGCCAAAGGATGGGGAGTTTTCCTATGAGACAGTGGCATGAGACATTGACTCAAGAACTGAGTCTGTCCAAACAAGTTGTAGGAACATTGAGCTAATAAGCTGCTTCTCCCCTCCTCAACATCCCTCCATTCTTCCCACACACCCATGCAGCATACAGAACACCCCATACTCTAACCCTCTTCCATGTGTTCATGTAGAACTCTCTGAAGGCTGGGTTAGCTTGTATGTTGCAGTAGCTCTTCAGAAAATTTTTAAGCCCGTTTGGCTTCAAACATACCTCTTCTTTACAGTGACATAGATTACCCTACCAACTGTGTCAATAGGCTAATGGAGCTAGCATTTAAAATCTGGATTTGTTGGCTCTGGTTTTGCCTGTCAGCTATAAATGATGTTCCCAGTCTTGTCTTCAGAGTAGTATACAAAGGAAACTGCCTCAACTTCTTCTTCTTTTTTTTTTTTTTTTTTTGCATTAAACATATGGTCAGTTTGTCATTACATTAGTACTTGCTTTGATGTTTTCACAAAAAGCCTGTCTGATGAAACAGCACACAGTTCATTGGGTGCCTTAACTCATCATGCTGACCTCAGGTTCTGGTTCTGGTTGGATACTATGGGGAAGAAATCCAATATCTTGGGTTTAAAAGTGACCTTCCTATTGTATGACATTGGCACTGTACATAATTACTTCCCACAGCTATTAGAAAAGGCATTAAAGCTATAGCATACAAATTAGTGGAACAACCCAACACTGCATCTTGTCTCTTTCCCACTTCATATCCCAAGAACGGTTCTAGAAAGTGTGTATATCCATGTATAAAGTGCAGCAAATAAGCTTATGTAACCAGCATATGTTCACCACATTTTGAGTACTCCTGGAATTATGCAGTCTGCTGTGGATTCTAGGTGCAAAATGTAGACCAGGGGTCAGCAACCTTTCAGAAGTGGTGTCCTGAGTCTTCATTTATTCACTCTAATTTAAGGTTTTATGTGCAAGTCATACATTTTAATGTTTTTAGAAGGTCTCTTTCTAGAAGTCTATAATATATAACTAAACTATTGTTGTATGTAAAGTAAATAAGGTGGCCAGGACCCAGCAGTGTGAGTGCCACTGAAAATCAGCTTGCGTGCCGCCTTTGGCACCCGTACCATAGGTTGCCTACCCTTGATGTAGACCTAACTATTCCTTGTGAGTTACCACAGAACTCTTACTTCTGCAGAATTTGAAGGATCTCCTATAAAAATACAGTCTTTATACTTTGTACAAATCTCTTATGTAAGGAGTATAGCAAATGTTAAAACCAACTCTTTGGAAGCTCACATACTGTGTGTATTAATATTTTAAAGAAACATGATCATTGGAGTCCTTGGATGTTAGTGTCACACTTCTCATTACTGCATACCGGCTCTGTTAGCAGTTTTAGGAAACTAGGATGATGAGCAATCTAAGGTAACTGTTATAATGCAAACATTTTCTGTATTTCATTCAAGGCAATGAAAGGAGAGAAAGGGATTGGAGGAACAGTTACAACTGCAGACGGTCTTAGTGAGGAGCTCACAGAAGAAGCATTTAGTAAGTAAACCTTTTAAATTGCTAATTCAGATCTCATTACTACTTTCTTTGTAGATCCTCAAAGATTTCAGATTTGAGAAAATGTTAATCATCAGAATTTTCTTCTTAGTAACTGAGCCTGGATCAGACTAGCTGGGTGGGATCTAAAATCAGAATTTTCATTTGGGAAGTGTTGAGGATCACCTGCACTTAGATGCACTCATTGGAGTCAACGGAAGCTTTGTGCGCCTAGGGTCAGAAATTTATTCATCATCCGTTTGATATTAACTTTGCAGTTGGTAACCATATCCAATGGCACTGGGTTTAAATTGTAGTCCTAGTGTGAAGTGCTGTGAGAGCATGAACTAGTGCTGTAATTTTTCATTAGATTTTAAAGAATATAGTTTTTAAAGTTTTCTTATTTCCATAGTAGCTAACCATTCAAGCCCACATGCAATCTTCCTGCAAAAATGCATGGGAGGGAAGAAAGTAAATCACATTTTGTGGAGTGGAGCCATAGAGTCTGCCAAAATGAAATTGAGGTGCCTCTCTGGTTCCTGTCCTTCGAAAACACTTACTTTCTCTTGCTGTAAATAGAATGCACAGACTTTGTGGACGTGGGGGGAAAAAAGGCAGCTGTGGTCGAGGGAGGAAGAATCTTGTGAAACTATTCTTTTCCTTTATGGCTTCATTGTAGCTTACTTCCCCATATCATGCAGTGGGGCCTGAAGGTTCATAGGGGTCCCTCAATTTTTTTTTAAATTTGGAACTAAGGTCTTGATAACAGTGGAATCTTTTGTTCTTGCTTTAAGCACCTGTGGGTAGTGGTGGTAAAGCGGTTGCAGAGGAGTTGAGGGAGAGCTCTCACCACTTTTAAGAGTCAGACCAGTTTAAAAATACCTGGTAAATGCCTCCTATTAAAATTATTGATAAACTAATGCATTAGTGATGAGCAGGTGGTGACCTGCTGAAGCAGTGAGATGCACTTTGCACTCATATACAATCCCATTTTGGCTGTACAGAATGTAGAAAAACCCGTGGAGGCTCTTGTGGCCAGAAAGATAGTTTCCAGCAGGCCTCGTGATTCCGAGAATTTAAATGAGGACATTACAGTGGAATTTTACAAGTTATTTTAATAAAATGCAAAACCCCCACAGTTAATGAAACATTGACATTCACGGTTTAACATCGGAGGTCAGCAAATGCAAAGGGTAACTTTCCAACAGCAACATTAACTCAGCCATTTTGTGCCTTCTGTATATTTTCTGTCATACATTTAAAGACAAACAGTAATGTGTATATCTATACATTTAGCAAGGTAAACAGGAATAGAAAATACTGTATGCACAATTACTTAACATTGCTATAGAAACCTCAACTCTTGCAGGTCCTGATTGTTTGGATCTAAACTTTAGGATTTTTAATCCTACCTCCATTGCTTGCAGTAGCAGGGGACTGGATTCGATGACCCAGGGGTCATACGTAATTTCCCAAGGACTCATGTAAAGAAAAATGGGTGGAGGAAAGAAAGCTAACTCAACTGCATGAATGAGCCCTTTATGCAGGCACTGATGTAGTACTCACAGGAAATGTTCCTATGCTTCTAGGAAGCATGTGCTCCTAACCGCACCATTAGTGTGTGTGCTTACTAGAAATACTGGTGTAGCACTTTAAGAACTGGTGTGAAGACAGGATACACCTGTCAACTGTGTACATCTGATGTCTACTTCCCAAGTCTCTGGGAGATGCTCCCTAATCTGGAAGCAGAAGGCTGAAGAAATGCCTTGACACCTGCTCACCAATCATATTTCAAATTTCCCAGGCTCTGGAGGCTTCAGGACATTCAAAGCTTGAGAGGTTGGGAAAGTTACTTCACACGTGATTTAATGCCAGCATTAAAAATGGCAGTTTTGAAGGAGAATAGTAGGACTCGGCAGGGAGCAGAAGGCCCCTGGCTAGGAGCCAGCAGAGGCAGGACTAGGAGACAGAACCACTATCTCTTATAAAAAAAGTGTGCTTTGCAAGTCACGTATGTATGTGCAGGATTATCTTGTCTGAAGAGTTTAACTTCAGACTTGATGTGTCTTTTGCATGTAACTTTTAGTTTGGGCACAACTTAATTCAATGAAGTCTGTTTTTTTTCTTTTTGTGTGTGTTGTTTTTTTTTTTTTTTAACCAAATATGGTAAAGACCAAATTTAATCTCTCAAATGTAAGCTGTTCAGCTCTGTCAAACATTTGTTTAACTTTTTTTACATGGGAAACTGATTTAGGGTTGTTCTGTTTTTGTCTCTTATCCTTATGTAGAAATGGCTGGACTTTCCAAACCAGCCCCTCACTTATTCTCTCCAAATGCAGAATATCAAAGTTATAACTGAATGTTTAGCCTTTTGCTTCCTAATGACTTCTGTAATAATTCTACTCTTTGATTGTCACAGGGCTTAGACCCACAATTACGATAATGTTTACCTAACAGGTTCTCCATTTATTCTCTTGACTTCCACACCACATTTAGTCAGTTTACTAGTCAAAAACTTTTTTATTTACTTCACTGGCTTCCTGTAGGTCACTGTGTGTTAAGTCCAAGCTCTTCGTCATGTCCTTCAGAGCACTGCACAATTCCATCCAAGCCTGCATCACAGCTCTAATTGCTACCATTACCCTTACCACTGCCCCATTTTCTCCACTAACAAATCCCATCTCCGTCAGGGCAGGGATAGTCTCCCATTGTATCTTGGACTATGTGCTCAGTGCTCTAACAATTTTTTTTAGAATTCATGTGGCCAGAATGGTAAAGTCCACCTCACATTGGAAAGTAAAGCTGTTTTTTGCCTTCATACATCATCAGCAGTAAAAATTTTGCAAGCTGACTTCAGATAATGATTTGATGCAGAATAAAATCTGTTTCAGCTCTGCTGTGCTAATGGGAGCTAACTTGTTTTTGTTAGTAAACAGATGTGAGTTTATAGTACCCAGGGAGTAGATATGATGAGGAAGGTTATGCCATAGTCCCTCTGACCATAACTGAACTTTCTGTTGTGAATGATGATCTATACTTTAAAAAGATTCTATGTATCCTGCAGTTTTGTCTAACTACCTTAACTAAAATGCTCTTTCTTTTAGCTAACCAGTTGCCAGCAGGTTTAATAACTACAGATGGCCAGCAGCAAAATGTTATGGTTTATACAACATCTTATCAACAGGTACAGTATCCTCTCATCCACTGTCTTCCTTATGTTGTTAAAATTCAAAGCCCTATTTCAGCACCCCCCAGTCTGAAAGAGATGAGAATAACTTGTTTTTAGACCTTTGTCATGATTTTCTGACACTACGACCTGCAAGATTACGAAATGTGATACAGCTTCCGAGGACAGAAACTTGAAACTAAGCTTATGTTCTTTTCCCCCCTCTCTAGATCTCTGGTGTTCAACAAATTCAGTTCTCATGATTTGAAGAAGGCTTTGGATTTGGGAATGGAAGAGAGACAAGAAAGCTGTACAACTTGTGAGAGGAGACGTTAGTTTAAAATGACAGAGGAGAGAGTTGTCTCTTTGTACATTAAATAACTGTAATGTAGCTACCTGAGGCTTGACTAATGGAGGTGTGAATTCTGACAAATCTTTTTTCATGAATTTTAAAAAAATTGGATTTTAAGGGTATTAAAGTATTTTTGTTTTGTACAAGAGTTTGTTGCTCTGTATAACTCCTGTATGCATTGTATATTGCAATTTATTACTGTCAGAGATTTGTAGACAGTTTCTTATTTTCATATTGAATCATGTTACTTTTGTAATTCAAGTAAACAGCTGAGTTTAATTCATGTTTACCCTTTGAATAAAATAAGGGTAAAGTTCATTTTGAATGCAAGTTGCCTTTATTATAAAATTTGAATTGTTCTTGGTAATGTAAATTGTCTTGCATGTCTTAACTAGATTTTTAATGTTGACATATTTATTGAAAATTTGAAAGGGATTTTTTTTATGAAACTCTAGCAGCTCAAAAGAATTGTTAGAATTGTTTTTTAATGTAACGTTAGAACTTAATGTTAATCCAGAAGCAAACAATTGTTAGATCTGTTGAAATTTAGATATTTGGTGCCCATCAACAGTGTTTACTATAATGCAATAGTTTTTATTTGAGATAGCTACTACAGGCATTCATTAGGCTACTTTTACAATTATATTAACTTAATAACTCTGTACAGACTTCTGAAGAATAATTTGTTAAATTTAAAGTAGTCTTAGAGCTATTGAAATTATATGCTTTCCTTTTATGCATGGTTTTTGGAAAGCCAAATCCTAAAATTTAACTGTTTCCTCAAGTGTTATAGGAGGATTTTATAGTCCTGTGGTAAATGACCTCAATTTAACTTTTTAAACTGAAATATTACAAGGTTTGGTTTCCTGTAAGACTCTGGGAACTCTCAAATGTTTCAGAAATAGTGTGTACAGAGTGTGTGTTTGTGTGCGCGTGTGTGTACACGCATATGCATGTGCGAGTGACTGAAATGTGAATAGGTGATAAAAATCTGAAATGAAAGACAAACTTCTAGTTTGCTGTCTCCTTCCTGATTTTGCAATAAAATGTACCTAGATAATGTAATTTTGTATATTTAGTGAGCTGTTTAGTAACATTGCTGGCTGGTTTGTTTTTTAAATAATTGGGTGAGTAATCTTGTTAGATACTTCAGTGTCCTAGACTGTGTTGGTGTCAGGGTGGTAGTGTACTAGCATCCCTGTTATTCAGGCTGAGTTCGGAGCCTTTTAATATTTCTATTTGCATTTCAGTGAGCTGAAAGTTAGATTAACCCTCACTCTGCCACCCATCTCTTTTTTAACTTAAAAAGAAAAACAAACCTTTGACCTGGTGCCATAGTTTTCCTGGAGGCTATTTTGGAAATGTGATGTTTAAAACCTTAATGGACTAGATAATCTGGGTTAAAACAAAACAACCAAAAAAATGAAATTTCAGAATTATGTGCGGTATGTGGCCAGAAGTCTTGGTGTATCTTTCTTTGGTAACTGAAATAATGTCATAATTTAAATGTAGGTTAACAATATGCCAAGGCAAGCCACTGGACAAGGTCCACTGTATTCTGTGGCAAGGTGGACGTATCTTCTGTAGCAGTGTTCTCAGGTGCTGTGGCAGTCTGGTGTCATTTTTGCAGCAACAATAATCGCTAAACTTACTTAAGTTTTTCATTAAATATGAGATTAATAACACAAGCAGTACAGGAGCCCTGTATGTTTTATGTTCAATTTATTTTAGACCAGTCCCATATTTCCAGTTCTTGATGTGCAGAATTTGGTACTGAAAAAGGGTAACGTTTAAAGTGTGAGGGACAAGCCAGAGGTTTTGGCAGCTGGGGAGTACACAGAAAGGATCTTGGACTTCTAGGAAAAGCTCATTAGTTGGATAGTGTTGATTACATATTTCAATGCTGATATTTAATCTCTTTAACTTTACTCTGAAACCTAAGATGACAAGTCTCTTTGAGATGAATGGAGCAGTTCACACACGTGTGCTATTCTTTCTGAAGTCAAGAAGACAACACTGCAGCATTGCACACAGGCTGCATATTTTTAGGGTTACGTCTTCAAAGATGAGGGATGGATTTAATTTATTTTAAATTAAAGCTTAGATTCTAGAGCACAGCTCTGGCAAGGGATGAATTCAATGGTGTTGAAACACATGGGACCATTCCTATAGAGAGAGAGGTTTTCTCTCTCTTCCCCAATATTTTCTCTCTTCCCCAGCTCCCTTCCATTTAAAACAAACAAACAAAAAACCCTAAAATGACATCAATTTGGTCATGTCATCTGATGCTTTATCCCAAGTGTAATTCTGTAATAAAGCTTTATCTTTGAATGTTTTTTCTGAAGTAATGTAACCAATTCTTTCCAGAGACATCTAGCTTGTTACCAGTGTTACCTTGTTTCACATTTTAATGTTACCTCAAAATAGCACTAGTATACAAAAGAGCACTTCATGCAGCATACACCAGTAGCTCTCAAACTTTTGTACTGGTGACCCCTTTCACATAGCAAGCCTCTGAGTGCAACCCCCCTTATAAATTAAAAATTCATTTTAATATATTTAACACCATTATAAATGCTGGAGGCAAAGCAGGGTTTGGGGTGGAGGCTGACAGCTTGTGACCCCCCCATGTAATAACCTCACGACCCCAAGGGGTCCTGACCCCCAGTTTGAGAACCCCTGGCATACACAATAGTTCCTTGTTGTAGCTGAAAGCATGTAGTGACACCCTAATATTAATCCACCCAATAATGGAATTCTTGGTTAAAACTTCCACTTTACTTGATCTTTTTGGCCCTTTCCACATATAAAAGGGGAAGAGAGTTAAACTACTGTGGCCAAAGTTGTCAAATAAGGGTGCTTAAAGTCTCCTGCCCTGCCCCCAAAAGGGGCCTGACTTGTTGGGCCTTCTAACTCCCATTTTCATTACTGGTAACTGCAGGGAACTTGTGTGAAAGTGCTGAGAATCAGCCTATCACCCCACTTATTTAGGTGCCGAACATTAAGTACGTGTGTTTTGATAATTTTAGCTTGTGCCTTTACTCCCCTTGTTCTGGTCTCTGCTGTGTATTGAATTATGTGGTGCAGCTGAAGTGTGTAGGGTGGACTTTTGGTATGTATGGAAACAGATTGTAAAATCCACTGACCTGTGCTTATGTGTCTGCTATCTGCATGTAGTATGGATTAGTCAATTTCCACTCAAGCTTCCTTGAGGTTTACAGGTCTCCCTGCTTCCTTAATAGCAGTGTTGCCCCTCAGGCAGGGATGAGTGCTTTGATGGGATTCACAGAGTGTAGGGTGAGTAGTTAATAGTGCTTTGCACAGCATTAACATATTTTAGGCAAATAACTGTTGAGGGAGGGGGGAAATGGGGTGACTTGTCAACTACCTGGACAGGCAAATGGCAGCTAGCAAGTGAGAACACAGTGGCTCTTCTATCCCAAGCCCACCACCTTAATTTCTGCAGGGTCTTACTCATTTTGCTCCCCTTTCTCCAGTGGAATGGAGTATATGGTTCATCGTACCTTAGCAGTGCAGCATATACAGTACAAGTGGGCTTGCAGAGGGATACCTTAACAGAGGCTGATGTATAACACTGGGAGGAAAAACTTATTTCACCAACATGGAGCAGTGGTGTTTTTTGTTTGTTTTGTTTTTTTTAAAGTGATCAGGTATTTGTTTTTAGACTGTTGAATCCCTAGGGCTTTTTTTGTGCAGGGTAAAATGTAGGCAAGAAGGGGGATGGCTTTTCTTAATAGATTTCAGTTTACTTGAATATTATCTGTCTCTTCACCAGAGCTGGAAAGTATTACCATTAAGTTGATTTTGAGCTTGAATCATGAAAAAAGGAAAGAGGAGAAATAAATGAACTTAACTGTTAATCTCTTACTATTCTCTACATTACTTTCATCTTAAAATTACATTTAGATACAGTATTTTGAGGCCCAAATACTTTGTAAAATAGAGTTTTTAATATTCCTACTCGGGGGGGAAAAATAGGTTCTCCTCACCCCTGCTGTTTGTAGACTAGTTGGGTAAAGTGAACCAGGATGGATGCAACTAGCATAGCAAAGTAGGAATTGCACACATTGGAACCACTGCAACTCACAGTATGTGCATACTGTTACAGTAGAGGAATGCATGGTTTCTTTTCTCTTCCACAGGAAAGGCCTTTTTTTCAGAAATAGCTTGCATTTTTATCAGAGGGTGCAACCATTCAGAACTTGCACACTGCAAGAGGCTTGTAAATTATACATCCTAGGCAACTGCATGTTGATCAACTTACATGGTATTTGCAAGGCCAGCATGAAACTGACCAGCGTGCTCCATTTGATCAGTGGCAGGTAAAGGTAATGGAAAGCTCAGTGCTAGCTCAGTGCACAGCTGTCTAAAGCCATGGGCCCTGGGGTGGGAGCATAGTCTGCTCCTATACATAATGTAGTTTTGAAATTTTGTGCCTGCTACATGTAAATTAAATTACTGTCTCCAACTTATGGCTGCAGTACAGTTAGAAGAAGACAGTCACATCAGTATTGAGTGATTCTGCTATGCACTTTCTCCAAAACCCTTCCAGGCAAATTGCCAGGGTCAATTTCTGGAATATCCTCTTACAATACAGCAGGCTGTATGTTGCACTTATTGGAAGTGATACTATCTGGTTTGCAGTTGTATGAAACAATACTCTCAGGGGGCTACAGTCTATTCTTCGAAGAGAAACAGCTTATACATTGACAATTTAACCCTTGCATCCCCGGTAATCGCTCTGGGCCATCCCACACAAAATATCAGATTTTAGATTACTTTTGGTAAAGTATTAACAGTTGAAAGCTTACAATTTTGTTTTGCATATAAACTTTTTCCCCCCTCTCACATGCCCTAGAGGTCTATGCTTCAGTACTTGCAACCACAAACCAGTAATAATCCAGTACTGGATGAAGTCTCTACCTCTTCATTTCCAATCAGAAATTCATCTCCAAGCTCTCTAGTAATGTACAATGCAGGAGTCACATTCATATCCCCAACCATTGAGAACATCACCAATTTGGGGGTAAATGTTCTCATTCTTGTAGATCTGAGTCAGTTTCCCTGGTTAAGTCATGGAGGGCAAGAACTGTATTTTCTCCAATTAATTTCCCAGTTCTTGCTCTTAGGGTTTCAGCATGAGCAACCAATTTCATGAAGGAGCATACCAGCTATTATTGGGGGGCATAACTTTAATGACTTCATATGGACTGCTTGTGCTATTGCCTCATTTTCTTTAGGTAGACTGAGCCAGGAACAGCCAGGTCCTCATTTACTCAAGATAGTGACATACCTGCTGATTTGCTCATCCATAGGCATTTCATTATTACATAATGGGAGGGGGAACTACAGCCCAGTTCTAGCTGCTTCATTTACTTAAGGCTATCAGTTAGCCATTTCTTCTCTGATCTGCCACTGTTAGTCTCTCTTCTGACTAGTTATAGTAGAGCTGATTAATCTGCAGGTTTAGGTTTTCTTACAAATGTCTTCAGTTACTGCCTTAGTAATTCTCCCAGTAAGTTTGAAAGGAATCCATACCACGTCGCCACAGCTCTTCTTGCATCAGCTGGAGATGGGGACAGCAGTAAACAGTGAGAGTATCACCAGCTATACTCGTAAGACACAGCACAGTAGTTATGTCTTGCCCTCCTCCGGCAATAATCAGATCACATTGTAGAAAGGAATTGCTTAGTCAACCTGGAGCAACAGGGAATCTCTTAAATCATAGACTTAACACAAAAAAAGTTCCTAATCATGAGGAGGATGTGTTCTATGCTAGGAACCTAGTTTGGGACATTTAAGTGCCTGCCAGCCAGCCTGCTTCTAGGGCTTCTACACTAGACAAGTCACCGATCTCTCTCAACACTACTTACTTCCTCAGAATTGCATCTTCAGAGGATTAGGCAGTTGCAGGGGGGTAAGTCAAGCCAAATTCTTACAGCACAGGCATTTGATACATGCCTGTGTAATTTAATCTTCTATAAGGTTAATATACCTCAGATATTCCTCTTCAAAATAATTGTGAAGATTGGGGTTAGGCCAGTGTAGACAAGATTATAACATTTCATATACTTCTGGCTGCTTTGTCCTTTATTAACAAGGCCCTCCAATAAGGTGGTGATACTGCTCCAACTCCTTTTGTGTTTTCAGTAATTGGCATCAGAATTCAGGTCCATCAGTATACACTGTCAGTCAGTTTTCCACTCGATATCCCTGTCATCTCCCTCATTCTTCTATCTAGGAAGTAGTCTAGCCACAGGTAATTGATACATTGTTTAGGGCAACTAGAATTCCTGTTCTTATTTCTAAATTCTTCATTTTACAGAAATTTTCCTACCATAATTTTTTTTTTTTTTTTGTTAAACACAAACCAGGAGTAAACATTTTCAAGATCTTATACTATACTAGCTGTAGCTACACCACTGCCTATCATTAGCCTATACATGATTTATAATCTAGGCATCTTACCCTCATTTCAAATAAACCACACTTCATTGGTGTAAATTGTAGCTATGTAGGGGGTTGCAGTGGTAGCTAAATCCCATTGTACACAAGACCCATGTATTCACAATCTAAAATCAGAATACCAGATACTTGAAATGTTACCATAACATGAGTACACTGCAACCCAAGACATAGGTTTTCCACTTTTTACAATTGAAGGGAACAATTTGAATGGAACAAGCACTCAGTTTGTGTATTTTCAAAAACCAGTTTGAAATAGTTTTTACACTGACCGCTTGTACATGTGACATGCAATATTTTCACATTTTTATTGTTAGATATAAAAATAACCTTCAAAACCGCTGTCAGTAACTCACTATAGCTCTCAGGTTTTAATGTTTCCCCTTTTTCTATGAAGACAATATTTGAGCCTTAAGGTTTTTTTATTTGGGTTTTAAAAAACAGCCACACTATCTTTAAAATTTTACATGTTCAAAAAACCCAACAAAACATTGAATGTAAACCCAGGCCAGCCCTTCTAGTTGTCCTTCCCTCCAACAGGCAAGTTTTGGAATTAATTCCCCTGTCTATACAAGAACCACGCTGCTGGTGTGAGGAAAAGGATATTCTTATAGTTCCAGAAACCTCTGTTCATGAGTAAGTGCCTCAATCCGCAATCCCTGGGAAAGTGTTGTCCCATCACTTTGTTCTATCTCTTAGCACTCCTTCTGGAAGGTTTCCCATAAATAGGCATTCCTAACACGCTAAAGGTACATCTCAAGCATATGGAGAGTACATGTGCCAACTGTACCCCGTTCATCTCATTCTATCCAAAATGCCAAGGCCTGATGGCTGCAAAGTTGTTGCAGGCAAGATGTTAAAATCTCCACCTGTTGGCATGCTAGGCATCTGGGAAATTATTCACAGAAGTCCCTAGGGCAGGGGTTGGCAAACTTGTTGGCCTGAGCGCCACATCGGGGTTCCGAAACTGTATGGAGGGCCAGTGTAATGTATTAAATTGCTCCCTGTAGGAATGTGCTACTTACGGTGTACTACCACAGCTGCCAGTCCTGACGCTCCATAAGTAGCACATTCCTACAGGGAGCAATTTAATACACTACATCCAGCAGCTCTCGCAGCCGTGCTGCCCGACGCGCCCAGACCGCTGGTGGCATGGTGAGCTGAGGCTGCGGGGGAGGGGCCGGGGGCCAGGCAGGCAGGACATGGCCCGCAGGCCATAGTTTGCCCACTTCTGCCCTAGGGGCATTTAGGAAAGCGTAGGAACCTCACCTGAAGAATGAGTACATTTTCAGTCCTCTGCAGCAGCAGCCACCTTTGGTAGGAACATGCTTCTGGGCTGGTTACCACAATTCCTTGCTTTATATGGAAGGAGGGGAGAACTTCCATTCCTGCCTATTATTCTGCTATAATTAAACCTGTTTATCCTTTCCCCCTACTTCTGTGATTCACTGCTGGCTACTTCCCATTAGTGATGAACGAGGAGAGAAGTTGTGCAACAGACCAAGAAACTTCTTACCTGGTAATTTTTTAGCAGTTTTTCTCTTCAGCTCCCTCCAGTAGACTGATAAATGATGCATACCAAATACCGCTCTTGAATTGAAGCCAGAAAAAAAACACAAGAAGAAAGAGAGGAAGACCGCGAATAACATGGAAACGAACAGTTCTGAACGACATCAAGCACCTCAACGGGAAAGGGGAAGATTTGGAGAAAAGGGCAGTTGACAGGCGAGGATGGCAAATGTGGGTAGCCCAATGTGCAGCAAAGCACGGGAAGTACTGACACACAACTCATTTTATAGGACAACCACTTTATTACAAAGAATAAACAATGCTTTGAAATAAGATATATTCAATTATTTTTTCATTGTACAAAACGTCAATTTTCTTTGTAGAGATCATTGAAGTAACAGGCCATAAAACTATAACCACCTCAAATCAACCACCTTGAAATACCAGTTAACAATAGTATCGTTAACTATATCTCCAAAGTTTCTGGCTTGGTCATCACGTGCTCTACTTCAAACTATATTCGAAGATATTGCTATAGTTACTTTAAAACACAAAATGTTGGTTCTTGTTCATTTTATTTCAAATTTCACAAAAACATTCTTAAGTTGTTGCAATATCTGCCACAACTAGCATAACTTTTCTACTTATATAGTCAGAACTTTCATGAAAAGTCTACCAAACCCCTTGAAATTTCTACAAATCTGATACTGTATTCTGATCAATGTGAGTGTTTTGTTTACATGTATTTTAACAATGACAAATATGGAATAATGAGGACTTCTGATGCAGTTTCTCAAACAGCTAATTTCAATTGTATTTTAAATAAATTTAAAAACTGGAACAGACATCTCAGTATATTTGTCCAATATCTAGTTTATAAACAAATAAAATGTTTCTCTAAGATGAAACTTAGGTGGGATTTAGACATTTTGCAAGTACAGTTCTGAGAAGCAGACCTCAATGTGCATTTTCACAGTGTATAACGTAATTTAATTTTAAAGTAAAACTGCAAAGCACGGAACAGGAGATTTGCATATGTTCACTATTCAAACATTACCCAACTGGGATAACGGAAGAGAGTGAAAACTTACATAAAGCCAGCTGTAAGTACACTTACACAGAAATCATATTTTGATTGAAAACACCACAGTTTTACCTTTGGTCATCGTGACACACCCTCTAAAAAATAAAATGTGCAAAGTATATGAAACCAAGTGCAAAAACTCCATCCATGGACGTACCCAACAGATTTTATTCTTAAATAATATCACTACAATCACAGCTACCAACCAGCAAATGTTTTCTAAAGGCATCTTTCACAGTACTAATAAGAAAAGCAAAGTTATACTTTTCTAGTTACAGCCTGCGTGTAAGTGGAGATTTTAGTTACTGGGTAGTGTCAAGGTCATAACTGATAAAGTAGACCATTATGCTAATGTTTTTAAGCCCATTTAACTTTGTCTGCAGGAAAAAACCCTATATAAAAACTCATGATGTGAATACTCAGCTTCAAATGAATCTGTTGAAATCAACACTATATGCACAAGTTTTTTTCTTGTCAGGTTTTCTATTGTTATGAGTAGAACTATTTATACTACACTCTTATGTCACAATCAATTCTACAACGAAGATCTGTAAAGTCCCCAGTGCTTTTACATGGCATCACAGATTGTGGCTGTGTTAAGGCTGTATCAGCACTTCCATTATAAACCCTGACTTTTAGAAGTCTAAAGTTTGGCCATAAAATTTACTTCAGCATATTTGGGTTAGCCAATCTTTTCTTGAGAATCTTTTACCAAATAATATCTATGCCCCCATTAAAAACCAAAACAAAATAAACAGGCAAGTCTATTCTTAATTTTTAAGATTACATATTTACAGTGCATGTTCTTAACATAAATGTAAGGGAAAAAGGCAAGTAATTCCACCTTGATGTATATTCTTTTGGCATCGAAGGAAAAATTTAAAGTGCAAAGTATAAACTTCATTGCACATGTGCAGTAACTCATTTTATAAAAATTATTATTAGATGCCTCAAAATCTATTCACCTAGTGGCCTCACACAATTCAGCCATTTTACTCTACACTTTGGTAAACAAATAATTTTTTAAAAATAAATAGCATTGAAATGTTTACATTTGTTCTATTACTGTGAACAAACATTTTCTTTAGCACAGGAATGGATCAACCTATTCCTAACAGCAGTGCTTTTTGAGCTAAATAGCTATCTAATTAATGAAAAATGACTGACAGGTAAATGGGAGTATTGAACTGATTGCTTTACCTGTATATTTTACCAATCAAGCAGTTATGAAGACTAACTGGAATAAATATGTCATAAGAATTAGCATATAATATGTGCAAAACTGCTTACCATGTATTTTAACTTTGGTTAAATTTGTAGACTAAAATATTACAGAAATGTTATGGAAGCAACACAAGCGATTACAAACATAAGAATGAGGTACATTAAATTCTTATTAGTGCAAAAAGCAAGCATATGCTGGAAGCAAAGCATATGGGTTTAAAAAAAATGGATGAATCCTCATGAAGGGTTTAATAGTAGACCAGAGAGGTCTCTTTGTAAACATTAAGAATATTTACAGATTTAAGATTTGTACAACTTCAAAAGGATAATCCCAACTAATAGTAGTGCATTTACATTACATTTATATTTTTCATAACAGAAGTGACTAAGTTTCCTAGTATTTGCATATCTTCAGGGAATGCCTTTAAAGATTAAAATATTTGTTACAAATAGTAGAAAAATCATTTCTTTACAAAAAGCATATATATTAAAATATTCTATACATTTTAAGATACCATAATAAATGGAAATGTTCACCTTGCACTCAGATACCACAGTGATGAATGTGGTATAAGAACTTCAACTGAACAGAGATCATGAGGCTTTACAAAGTTATCTGTGCAATGACATTTCAACACGGGCAATCTCTACGAAAACTTTGAAAACTGGCACAAGTGGCGGATAATCTTGTACACCTGCAATTGTAACAAATTTAAATTCTGCTTCAAGAGTCAATTTCAGATTTAAAAGGCAGTGATAGTTAAAACGTTAATTATCAAAATGGTTGTTGATAGAAGATAGTCAGTATCTAATTATTTATCTTCACTATAAGAATTTCCATATATGGTAGTTCAACCTGAGCAAGGCTGCATAATGCTGATGTTTAAAATATAAAAAAAAGTGTTCATATAAATTTAAGATAAAAACAATGCAAAAATAAAATATTTGGAGCATTTACAAAATATTACAAATGTTAAACACTACATTCATAACTTGAATTTTATTATGGTGCTTCTATTTTGAACTTGATGTTTTCATTTCTGTGAAAAGAAGGAGACACACTATTATCTATATGAAGTCATGGAACATTTAAGTGGTCTGACACGTTCAAACAGACCATATTCTTGAAGCTTGTATCTAGAGATTTCAGTATATAAATTATTGCCAAAACCCTCAAAGCAGGGCTGGAATAGTAAACACCAAACTGAACTCTTCTACATTGTCTTCCCTCAGATTAGAGAAACAGTTTTCAAGTGTGGACAATAGTGTTTTCTAATAGCTCACCTTTGGTTTGAGCCCTGCAATTGTTTTACTGGTTTAAATGTAAAGGCTAGAAAGTAGTAACAAGTGGCTCATTGTCCTAATAAGCCAAGACACTAACACAATTTCAGAAACCTTAAGAGAAAGCAGTGATTTCACTGCCCTTACTGGAAGTGAACAAAATCAGGGCACCTCATACAGAGGCAATAAATTACTCTCTGATTAAAGAGGAAAAAGGACAGAAGGAACCAATCAAAACAGTGGATGCTACTAGGTTAGCTGGCAGTATCAGCAGGACAAAAATGTTGACGTTGAAATGAAGCTAATTAGAATCTAAAGTTTGGTTGGGTTCTTTCTGATAATGTATACCTGTGGGGTGAACCAGTATAATGATTCAGTATTTTTACACTTTTCAGCTTCTACTTGCATCCAAATTAATAGAACAAGTTGTCAAAGTTTTAAGCGGAACTTAAATTAATGACCAAATGTTTCTAAAAACTCTACAGATCATTCAGGCAGAAGAGGCTGCATGCTGCTAAGGAAAAATGGACTCAACAACAGAAAAACAGTTTGATAAATAGTTTTCTCATAGTGCAGATAAATCCCATTTAACGCTACATTTGGTATCCACTTTACCTTGAAGCCATCGAACTTGCGTGGCTGGTCCATATCCTCTCTCATTCTTTGCAGAAATCCTGAACACTATAGCAGGTCTGGAGGTGTAATCAACATGGGCATTTGAAAGCTGTGCAGCAGTCACTATACATGATGTTTTAAGACCACAGTATATTTTCATAAATACAAGCTGATTTGGGTTTTCATGTACTTGTGTGGTACGAATAGCTAAGTAAGCTGAATATTCCAAGATATTTCCAGAAGGTGAAACAGGTGGCTCCCATGAAAGATGAATACAGTCTACACTCTGGAGAAAAATTTGAAACATTATAGTATCACAATGTGTTGATACTCAACTGTAAATTAAGCACATTACATAAAAGTTCCATTACCATTTAAGTGTGGTTATACTCTACAGAGAGTGAAAAGGCACATTCTTACTCAGACCACCAGTCCTTATGTTTGTTCTGAGTCACAGCTGCTTACTTTACTTACAAAAGCATTTACTACCTTTTACTCTTGATAGCAAGCCTGAGCTAAAACAGGTATGGAAAACAGAAAACTTCTACTCTAGCTTATGCAAAACAAACAAAGAGCAGAACAAACACCGGGATTCCAGATGTACAAATAAGGGAATGAGGTGGTGTAAGTGTAAATAATGGAAGAAACTATTTAAAATGTATTATTGGTAATATAACATGAGCCAGAAAAAGCAGAGACTGATTTTCAGATCCCAAGTTGAATTTGTTGGGCTGGCAGCTAAAAAAACCAAAAACAAAAAAACCCATCTTTTTATTTGTAAGTGTACAAATTTAACAGTCATTGAGACACAAATATTAAATTTCAATGTCATTTTAAGAACTTCTCAGAGTGACCAACATTTTAACATGATTACTGCCTGCTTTATAAAAAAACCAACATTCTAAAACATCACCATTGTTTGGATCTTTTAACGTCTTGTTGTCAGGCCTTTTCTTTTAGGCTGCAAGCACCTTAGGACAGAGACAGTTTAACACAACACTAGACAAAGTCTGTACTGATCAGAGAAAAGTATGTTACCCGGTAATAATATTTTCATCAACACCTCTCTCTCAATGTTAAGTGTCTGAATGTGGTTCATAACAAGAAGGCCACACAAAAAAAGTGTTACAGCACATAGAATTTACCCATCAACTTTTGACAATATATGCTAGGACAGTTTTTTTAAGTAAAAATCCCAGAAATTACCAGATTAGGTTTGGGAGACAACACAACACAACACAAACTGAAATCCTAGCCAGCTCTCTCACCTTGGTGATTCTGACTGTTGAAGGTGCCCCAGGAAAACCCGGAATGCAGGTTTTAAATTCACTGACTTTACTGAAAGGGCCGACACCACAGCCATTAATTGCAGCAACCCTGAACCTGTACACAGTGCCTGGAAAGAGATCCTGTTTCTTAAGTAAACTGTAGTCTGGGACATCTGCATTTTCCACCTGAAAATTTAAATAATGCAAAATTCAAGTAAATAAGTTTACCTGTAAAATACTAAAAAAAAAAAAAAATCACACCTAACCTAATAGATTAGCAGGTGGCAGGCTCAGTTTAAGCAAAAACTAAATTTAAAGTGATTTTAGAAGTGTGCGTGAACAGTATATACACAGTAGATCCAAAAAGTTAGGTCAAACTGTTATAAGGGTTAAAGAGAAGCCCTTATAACAGAAGCGTTTAAGAAAAGTTTATAATCCCCAGAAGTAATAAAGAAATCCTCAGCTGCTGTTTCACTGTGAAGTGTGCTCTGTTATACTGAACACAGCATATTAGGGCTTGTTTGTTTTTTCATCTGATTATGGTCAGTGATAAAGGCAGGATACTGGACTAAAGAGAAATTATTTGCTTTGGTAGGGAACACAGGAGTTGCCATTCATTGCTTTGTATTAGTGGCACAATTCTGTGAGTTTTCTTTAAACAAAACTAAATATATTTTTTTATTTCAGTAATTTACAAAAATCATACTAATTAAAGCACTGACCTCCTGCAGAGGAATGATAGATAAATTAAATTAAAACTGTAATCCCTATTTTCACTTCCTGAAAAATGCTTTTTGATTGCTTTCTCGCATTAGTGTAAGTGAATTTTTTTTTTTTTTTTTAAGACAGTGAAGGGAATGGCACAAGCAAGCTTTTTACGTTATGCATTTGAAAAAATGTATAGTCTTATGCCCAAGCTATTATATTTTGTCCCTTAACTTTTTTTTTTATTTCAAAAGTTGCTGTTTATAGTCATGAGATATAACTTTGACTTGACATAAAAATAAAGTTGTATAAATCTTTAAGTCACTATGCTGCTAACCAATACAGAATTCATTCATTTGTTTAAGTAAGGACATGTGTAATGTCAAATAATGTTAATGAGTATTAAAAAGAGAGTCACAATTAAAGGAGAAGAGACCTCAGTGAATAAGTTTCAAAGTTGTATTTAAACAGATACTAGATTAAAAATGTATAGCTAACCCACACCATTTCTTAATTTTGAAATCCAGTTGCAGGTTTCTAGGTTTTCATACCTCCAGTGATCACACACAAAAAGTTCTTCCTGGTTTGAAAATTTACCAGCTTGAGAGCTATTTCCTATGTAATGCTGGCATAAAACTAGTAAAAACTTAAGTGCGCCTTCCCTATAATCATGAATTTTGTTCAGCTGGTTCAAGATTTAGCCTCAGAAAAAAACATAAGTAAGCAAGATATCTGTCAGCATCCTTTGTGTCCAGAACTCCTATTAGCACTAGCTCCTTCCACAGTGTGCCGAACCAGGAAATTCCCAAACCTTTAGTCTCTACCAGTTAATATACATGGGCAACACATTCCAAAATTAAGAACACACAAATAGCACTTACCTTGTTGGAGATGCTTAATTTTTCTTCTGGCAACAAATAGTACTGGCTCACCAAAGCACTGTTGCTTTTAAAAATTCCTACATCGTACCACTGTCGTTCTCTTGTTTTCACTGTTGCCATCTGCCTTAGTGGAGTAGTTTTCTAATGTTTGAGGAAAACTTTATATAGACCACCCATACTTTAACACAACATAAAAAAGTCACATTTCACAAAACTAAAATGTATGAAAAAAGAACTCCCAGTCACTCCAGTAAGTTACACTTTGCTGTACTTCAAAAGAACAAATATACATTTACTACTTGCAGTTAAAATACTGAGCGGTTAAACTTGTTAAAAACACTGGTACTTCCAAACACATAAGGTGAAAGGTATGCAGATAGTATGTGCCAAGATATGTTAGTAAAACATCTATTAGAAATACAAATTGACTGATGTTCTGATGCCATTTCTAAGAGTACTGCCCCAGAAAAGAGGTTCTTCTAGGAAGGACATTAGAATTTTTGTCACCTCCAAAGGGGCAAGTAGTTCTATATTAGCTCATCTCAGAGTTCAAAAGGAACTTAATTAAATTATCTATAGGTTTGAAACTATGCAGAATGCCTAATCTAAAGTATGCAAGACTACATACTTCTATTTTAATCGAAGTACTAATTACAGAATGCATTTATTACTTTATTACGCATACCAGCTATATGCACACAGTTGTACTATACTGAGTGATACGAAATGGGGTCCTACACTTGAAATGTAGTTAAATTTCCTCCCACCTTTCCCAAGTAGTTGTTTCATTTACACTCTCTCAAACCAAACTGTTTGCAACACAGCTCTTATTTTTTGAGAGACTGGATACAATGTATAATTTTCATCTGTACTATTCACAGCAACCTACTAAGCAATGCATCATGTTTTTCTTTCAAACAAAATATAACTAACTACCAGGAGGAACCTGAGACTAAGAAGAGATGTAATTATTCGTTTTTATTATGCAATGTCACATACTTACAGATAAGTGCACAGTCGAGTTATTTGTGTGACCAGTGCTGACCTTGGTTGAAGGCATTATAAAAGTAGTTTCAGCAACTGGAAACAAGAATTATATTAAAAACATTAGTTCACATAAAATAATAGACATGTAAAGATAAACTTCATAGCTTATAAAATTTGTAAATGGATTTCAGTGAGAAGTGTCTCTTGCAAAAGTCTATTCAGTATTTAAGACATAGTTTGGTAAGTTTTACATGCAGTGCTATTTACAACCTGACAATTTTAATAGCTTTTTTAAACTAACTGCTGGTTTTAAATTTACAGAACAACTCTTAAGAGTGTCTGGTGTTGCATGCCATTGCAGTTAAAATGGTAGCATCAACAGGAGACTAGACCTACACAATTCTAAGGCAGTGGCATTATTAATAGTTATGGCCTAAAGTCGTATATAAATTCTGTTTACATCAGTATTGGACTGTACACAAACAAATCAGACTGGGGCAGAAATTGCCTACCCAGTATGAACAACCTAAATTTTAAACCTAGGCAATGAATACTTTTAAATGTATTGCTCATGCATAAGGCTAAGATTTTGTCATGGTTATTTTTAGTAAAAGTCACGGACAGGTCATGGGCAATAAAAATTCATGGAAGCCCGTAACCCATCCCTGACTTTTAACTAAAAATAACCGTGACAAAATGGGGAAGGAGGGAGGTCCAGCACCCACAGCTGCTGCGGCTCCAGGGTCCCCCCCACTGCTCCTGAGAGCGCCAGGGATCCCCCAGGCTGGTTGAGAGTGCTAGAGTCCCCCCACCGGCTGACAGCTCCAGCCGTCACCCCGGGGCTGAAGTGGAAAATGTCATGGAAGTCTCTGAAAGTCACATAACCTGAGCCTTACTCATGCATATCAGTACAGATCATGTGAGAACTCTAAACAAGGAATACAGAAAATACATTTTTAAAATAATCCACCACTTGGAAGAGAAAAAAAAACCTAATTCACTACATTATATAATAATTTTATTCAAGATTCAGACAAATCTAATTATTCCATTTGTATTCTGTGCTTACATGTCAAATTTTTAGAATAGGCTTGTGTATGCAAGACATCACCAGGAGAGGGTCAACCAGTAGTTACTGCTCCCAGGTGATGGCAAATATTGCATATTCGCTTCTATCAAGAAATTTTGTATTGGCATTGTTTATATATTGAGTTTACATAACCTGCTCATTTCAGACATTTTAATCATACATTATGAGGTGGTCAGTCTAAAATAATAAATTTGGTTAATTGGTGGCGACCATTATCTAAAAGGTGGATTTTTGTCAACTTATAATGAACATCTGTAGCACTTTTCACCCACACAAATCAAAATGGTTTACAAAGGTGTTTAAGGATTATCCTCATTTTAAAGTAAGACCAGGGCAGAGATCTTTCAGCTTGTCCAATATCATCAATGCCTGAACCATTATTTCGATCCTAGCCACTATTCAAAGATGACAAATTTCCCACCACACTAGAAGTTGGATGGCCTTACATAAATATGGCTCAAAATACAGTATGTGAAACACATTTCAAACCTTCAGATTTTGAACTGAATGTTGCTAGTGAAGTTTCATCTTTAACAACTGCCCCATTTGTACTTGATGACTCAGTTTTAACAGCCTGCTGGGTTACCATAGTTTGTGTGCTGGAGACAGTACTGGATACAGAAGCATCAGGATTTACAGTTCGTATGTCCAAGTCATGTAATTCAGCTACATTTGCTGAAGTCTGAGGACCTGCAATATGGAAAATATTAATTCAACTTCAATATTGATGTCAATTGATAAATATCAGCCTAATCTAGTTGTTTTTTAGTCTGCTATAGGAATTGATGCTAGCCAGATTCACACTAGAATGACTCTGGTTAGATCCCTGCCATACACCAACTTTGGTGTTATTTAATTAATATCAATTTCTCCCCCATACCAGTTGATATATTTACACAAAACACAAAAATACCTAACTACAGACAGGTACATGAGATGCTTCTTAGTTCCTTGATTGATAAAATAGGCCCATCTGATTAAATTCTGTTATTCTGCTAAGCATTAAATCTGGGAGGTAAACATTTTAACATTGATCAGAAAGCAATTCCTAGTAGCAAAAACATCTGCAACCTTGAAATCCTAAATTTTTGCCAGTGCATGCAATTTAAGTGACCAGGAATATTATAAACTGTAGAAGTTAGTTTCTGAATTGATACTTTGCATGCCAATTTTCAACCTGTAGCAACAGATCTCTCTCTTGTAGAGAGCTGTTTATAGCCAGTATTTGTCATTATAGTGACAGAACTAAACACTTTATTTTGCTTAAAGCACAATAAACTAGGGACAAATTATGGTTTCATCTTTCCCCATTGTTATAAATATGTACAGTAATAAATACTTCGTGAAAGGCTTAATTTTAAAAACACACAAATATTCTAGCTTTGCTGTATTTGCAAGATTTTAACTCCAACTTTTCTTTAGTCTCTAGTGAATAAACTCTTACCTAAAGTGCACGCTGGCAAAAGCGAGGGGGCATTTGAATCTTTGAATCCTCTAGAATCTAGATGGTTTTTCTTTGTAGCTTCTTGTGTAACAATGTTTTCAGGTTCAGTAATATTTTCTTTAGCTTCTAGTTTTAGTAATGAATTAGATGTAACTTGTACCTAGCCAAAAAGAAAGCAATTGTTTGTTTACAATAATTGTTAAAGTTTACAATTTGAGCTGCAAACATTGCAAGGACATGTTTGTTCATAAAACCTTTCCACTGGAATTTCAAATAAAGATGGAAGTAATTAAACTTGTAAAACATAAGCTTTTCATAAATTCTAAATTTGATCTGATAGTGTCCTTGTAACATTCAAAGCTCTGTTTTGGAGACTGCTGGTATTCTTAAATGGAAGTGCACATTAAAAGTTATCAGGTACATTTAGTTTATTTGCAAATAATCACATAAAGTACAATTACGTAGGCTCAACTGTATTCCAAAAAAGATTATGAAATTTTATTAGAAATCCCACTTCCATACTCATACCAACAGGCTCCCTGCAGGAAACTATAGTATTAAAGAAAACTTGTATTTCATTAAGATCCCCAATTAGTCTTGAGGAACAAGTTGTAGTCTTTAAGTGTCTTCAATTTTTGATTCCACACAAGTTTGCCTGTTTTAAGAGGCCTTAAACATTTATGACCTAATCTAGATTTTTGAAAGCTTAAGTCTTTTTAACCAGAATCTCTCTTTTAATGACCCTTCTTTTACTGGTAACAGGGCAGAAGGGAAGTCAGCTGTACACACACTGCTTTTCACAGATTTCCAACGGCCATATTAGGAGCCAGCTGCTACTGACAGGCTTCCAAACACCATATTAGGAGCCTGCTACAAAGAAAGGAATTTCACCAAGGCTCTAATAAAGTAGCATATCCTCTCTGCCTCCCTGTACCCATTTTGCTGGGGCTTTGATGACGAAGGAGATTCTTCTTGAGATCAGGCTCCCAGCTACCATAAAGTGCAACTGCAGCTTCCCTCTTGTATCATCAGCAATGGCTTTTCAAGACGGTCCATTCAATCAGGAAGTGAGGTATCATCATTAGAACAAAAGTAATGTAATTAAGCAGTAAATTTTTTAAGCTTAAAAATATTTCAGACTTTTTTAAAATTGGCAAATTAGGGTGGGAAGCGAGACCATCATTAAAACATTGTCCTGATTTGAGAATCTTCAGTTTACACTTACATGATTAGGAACCATGTGATTTGTTTGGCTGTGAAGATCCAGCTTGATTCCTGGAGGAAGGATGATAGTCATTGATTATAGACTTTGCTGTTGAGTAGAACCACCTTACAGGTAAACAAAAACAAACACCCATTGATTCTATGAAGCATTAAAATGCTTTATATGGAGTCTATTTTATCCCAGTGAGCGAGCGCCAGAGCAGTATGAAGGCGCTTTTGTATAAATGAGAATCAGGCCCTTTGTCTTACTGTCAAAATCCCTGTTTCTAGTTACAGTAGCACTAAGTCTGAAATGAAACTGTAAGAGCAAACAAAATCAATGGAAATCCTTTTCCCCACTACCTTCTCCTTCAAGTCACATACAAATAGGATATTAAACTTACCTTTGAACTCATTCCCCACTACTTCATGTACTGGCCAAAGTCGCAGCTAGATTTCAGGATATCATATAACAAAGTACAAAATCCATTCTGAGCATTGTATTTTCCGGCCTTATATCAAAAGTTTGACTCTGTAAGGCACTTCCAGGCTCATGAAGTTCTAGCTTACATCAAGGAACCACTCCACCATTCACCAACTCAGGGTCAGGAAGCACAAGGGCAGTTTACAACCAGATTTTCAACTCTTGAGTTGCAGTGTGTGCACTCCCTAGGCATAGCCAAAGATCTGGGTCTTTATCTTACATATTTAACTATCCATTTTAAAATTAAGGTATCTATGTAAATATCTACAGGACCCTTTGTAGAAATGTAGTTTCATCTAAGGGAAATATTGCAGTATTACCTTGTGGATTCAGCAGTGCAGTCTCAGGAACCACAGTTCCACCAGTCACTGTAGGCGCTGGGGAGTCAGCATTTAACTGAAGAAGATATCCTTCAACTGTAGGAACTTCATCCCATTTTACTTGAAAAGAATTAGTTGTAGCTCTGATCAGCTGTACCTGTGATGGTGCTGGTGGTTTCTCTAAAAAGACACCAATTAAATACAATTGGAATATTTAAAGTTGCTCTTTCATTGCAGTTCAAATGATATTTGTGTAATGACAGTACATCAACGGTTCTCATTTCTCCAAATACATATGGCATAGGCCACGTGACAAAAAGCATTTTTCAAACAGGTTATAAAATAAAGCCAGAAAATACTAAATTGTCTCTCTCGAGTGTCATACAAGGCACATTTTTTCAAGTCTCATGCCTTTTCTTACTTATTTGGCAGCAGAAAAACCAATGAGGTTTTATGCTGCATATGCAGAGGCATCACTTCAAAGATCACGGAGAACAGAGGCTCCCTAGACAGCTTTATTGAGGATGCACCCAGAAAACTGGTCTAAGTATCTCTAGCACTGAATGCAATTGGACAGAATTCAACAAAAATGGCTAAGCAGCAGAAGACGACCTATGAGAAAACGTGAGATTATAGTTTCATTAAGCAACTAAGAGTGGAACACAACCTTTTACAAGTACCTGAATTGTGCAAACACCAAATACAGCAATTGTTTAGCATGGTGAAAGCAGTAGGAGCAACAATAAAGTGAAATTAAGGCAAATGTAAAGAGCACATCAGGAAAAATCTTACAAATGTTTAGATAATATGCCCTCAGCATCTTGTACTCAAGAATCTTAGAGGTGTTTTAATTAATTTAGCTTCATAAAACCTCTTTGCAGGCCTATGGAATTTGAGACCTGTGAAATAGATCATTGTTTTTAGCAGAAAGCCATAACAATAATCTTTAAATGCATCAACACTGAAGTAATATTTTACTAGAAAAATCTGAGATTGAAAAGTTCACTGAATTTGCTATAGACTAAAACTTCTGAGCAGGTATGATGCCAAGTTTCTATACTGTAGTAAGATGTACAACAGATTATAGTACTTTTATTATGATTTTACACACCTGTATCTAAATACCAAAGATCCTTGCAGCAAACTTGATTGTTCCAAGCTTTTCTGTAACCATCTCTACCACTCCAGATGTACAGACGAGTACCGACTGCCACAGCACAGTGTCCAGCTCTTGGCCCGGGTAATAAGTTCTTTTTGTCTTCCTGACAATCTGAGATTAGACCTATCCATTCCGTGGTATCTAGTAAGTGAAACTTGAAATAATCAGTACCATTCAATAAGTGTTTTCAAAACAAGGAATACAGATAATAATCCACCTAACTAGTCAAAGGGAAAGTGATCATCTGTGAGAATATACATATGTTTATATTTACTCATTTGAATCATTAATGTTTCCAATATTCTCTAACCTCTGAAGTTAAATCAGATATCATCTACATTGCAGGCAAGTCATTTGAGCCCACACTCAAACTAATTTGTATCATATATGATCAATTACATTTTTTTTGCCAGGAGACAAATTTGTAGAAGCCATTTTCCTGATCTTTGGTTGCATCATGTGGAAATGTAGAGTAAAAAGGTATGGGTCCTAAGGTAGTTCAGGGTGCATAACTAAGAGGAAACTCATGTCTAAACTAGTTCTAAAGTCACCTAAGAATATATTTTTTTAAGACTTTACTCATAGGTTTACATCTGTTAAAACAAGTGTTCAATTTATCATCATCAAGAAGGGCAGAAACACTAACCCAAATTTAGATAAGAAAATGAACTGGTACACTTCCATTCACCATCACGAGCAGAAATCTCATCGTCCACTGTCTGTGGAACCCATCCACCAAAAACATACATTCTAAAAATAAGGGAAGAGGGATGGGGGGAAAAAAAAAAAAAAAAAAAAGACAAAGCTAATTAACAACATTCCCAGGCCTGTTGAATCATTCCATCTCACTATATACTCTATGACAAAAACAGAATATTTACAGGATTTTAGTGTCTCAATCATAGTTTACAAGAGTTTGTTTATGCCCCATGTCTTTTTCTAATCGGTGCTGTTACAGGTCTACAGCTATCAAGTGTTGAGCAAAATAACTATGAGAAATATTCCACATTATGCACCAGGACACTTAAGAAATATGCCAGAGGTGTATTAATTTTGTATTATCAATAAAGGCATCTGAAACTGCTAGATATTTAGACGTTAAACATTTACACAGAACTTCTACAGCCCTTCTATGTATTGTTCACAACAGACCATTTTAAAAGACTGTCAGATATCAGAATTAGAAATGTGTTGTATGAAATACAATCTGATAACATTTTTTAGGAATAACAAAAATCAGAAGTTGTGATCTTGTCTCAGAGGGCACTCTTCTTCCCCCACCCCATATACACACACAACCTGTAAGGTAATTAAATTGGAAGCAAGTATATTTACTTTGTTAAAGCTATCTGACGGACTGAGTTATGCTAGCAGGTAGAAGAGTAATCTACAGCAGTGGTTCTCAATCAGGGATATACATACCCCCGGGAGTACTCCAAGGTCTTCCGGGGGTACAGCAACTCATCTATATATTTGCCTAGTTTTACAACACGCTACATAAAAAGCGCTGGCGAAGTCAGTACAAACTAAAATTTCATACAACTTGTTTATACTGCTATATACACACACACACACACTGAAATGTAAGTACAATATTTATATTCTAATTGATTTTATAATTTAATGGTCAAAATGAGAAAGTGAGCAATTTGTCAGTAATAGTGTGCTGTGACACTTTTGTATTTTTATGTCTGATTTTGTAAGCAAGTAGTTTTTAAGTGGGATGAAACTTGGGGTACGCAAGACAAATCAGACTCCTGAAAGGGGTACAGTAGTCTGAAAAGGTTGAGAGCGACTGATCTAGAGAGTAAAAGAATACACAGAAATTTTCCAGATTTTAGGTGTTATTTTGTATAGTTATACAAAGGAACTAGGGAAAGAATTAGATACATGCATGACTCAGTCTAATTAAATGATTCTGGATACAGAATTCAGTTTTGTTGATGGAAGTTTATGGGGCTGGGAGGAGGGTGCACATGCGTGTGTGTATATATTTCCACAGCACTTTGATGGCCTATGAAATGAAAAGGTACAAGTAATGATCAAGCTCTACCTCTCCTCCTAAATTGTTAGCAGCAGTATTGCCTGGAAAAATCTATTCAAGCTAAATGTTATTTATAATACGAAGTAACATCAGTCTTTTTAAAATATCACTCTAAAGTTTAGCATTTCAACGTACACTTCCCCCCCCTTCCCTACTCTCACTCAGTATCTGGAATGTTTCTCTCTCCTTTCTTTCTTCAACTCCAGTATATTACAATATTGAAGTCCCTAAAAAGCTATAGAATGACCCATCTTTCAGATAATTGTATGTGTTACCATATGTTCAAATATTACACTACCTGTTTTATGGATTATCATTATGCAATCGCAAAAGCGCATGGGTGGTTATTTACATGCATTAAAAGCTGTCTCTATTTTCATGAGTTTTTGAAATTTGTTAAATGTTATGGCGTGAGGTGAAAAGCTGTGAATACAGAAGACTATGTACCTACTACTATCTACCAACAAAGAGATCCGAGAAATTACCAACCAGCAGCTCGTCTCCACTAGAATTAGAAGGGTGCGTTGGGCATATTTGGGGCATGTATTCCGGATGCCAATATGCAGGCTCCCACATGATGCTGTTAAGTGGAAGCCAACGGGTGTGAGGAAATGAGGGTGGCCAAAAGAAACCTCAAGACCACCCTTTAGCAGGGAGAGCAGAAGAGTTGATCTCAACACCACAGAGCAGATGGAAGCAGCAGCTAATGACAGAGAGGAATGGAAGAGACTGGTTTCTGCCCTGTGAGCCAACATTGGCGTGAGAAGGATGTAATAATAGTAATAATATTAAAATTCACTAACAGCCTTAATTTAGATGATGGCATACATTCCACAAAGGCACAACATCCGGAAGAGCATTCCACAAGGCCAAAGCTGTTTTATGTTGTAGCAGTGGTGGGTAAAGGTAATCCAGTACAGAAACACTATATCATCATTCTCCTACTAGGTGTACCTTTCTATAGTTGAGCTTTTAACAACAGACATACTTGTTTCCTATTACATTGGCTGTATGGAGACTGCGAGGAAGTGGCACCGTCCCCTTAGTTTCTGGTCTTGACCAGGTCATTGTTTCTAAAAAAAAAAAAAATATATAAGATAGCATTTCAGCAGAGTAATAAATATATCCGATATAGCTATTTGTGCATATCACTTCCTAGATTTCAGGAAATACTGTGCATGTACCTACTATTAATTAGATTTTAACAAAACAGGAAGATAGCCCCTTTCAAGCTAATATCTATATTCATATTTACACAGTTTTTAAAGAACTTCACACTAAGATGACGTTTACGTTGACTGTCCTTTTCAGAGTTATATAATAGGTTGACAAACCTGTTTACCAATTTGAAATTGAGATTATAATCCCAATTTCACTAAGGCTAATCAATTTTTAATTATTTTGGTAAGAATATTTAAGATATCCTAGTAAAACCAATGATCTCACTGTGCAAGTGAATGTTGCAGCATGTTAGTGGTAAAAGTAATACAGTCATAGAAAACTGACACATCTTGTCCTACTGAATAAAATGGCGTTAAGACTACACACTGGATGTCATTAAATCATATGTTAACTGCACTTATATATCATATCACTAATCGTCATAGGGTTTCACTTTTCCTCAACACCAGATATGCACTTAAACTGATTCACACATTGACCGAACTCACCTATGTCAAGCTCCCAAAGGTCATTAAGTCGACAGCCACACATCCCTCCAAAAATATACATCTTTGGATTTCCCAAACCTTTTCTGCAATACACAATGGCTGTGTGGGATTCTCGAGGAGAAGGCAAGATCCCTTTGGTCATTGGAATGCTCCAGCCTACGACTCCAGAACCATGTTGCAGCTCCAGTTCATAGAAATCATTTAAATATCTAGTGTAATATTAGGAAGATATTGAAAAATGTAAGTGAAGGATTATAAAAGGGAACATTGCTGAGGGTCTAAAATTCACCTCTTTAAGTTGTTTTTTTTCCAAAAGGTTATCATAGCAGAGGGCTATAATGATTTATTTTTACAGTACCCAAACATTTGATGGTAGGGGCTCTACAAACAGAATAAAAACAAACTCCACAAAATAGCATTCTTTTCAAACAAGCAAAAAGGAGAAAGATCCAATTTATAAAAGGGAAGCTAAACATAGGGCCAGTATTCATTCTAAAAATACTGAGATGATATTTAAATGTAACGAGGAACAAAATATGGGTAGATATCAGGCACAAACTGTACATCGAAGAAAGTCTGCTTTCATACCATCTTTGACATGTGGCATTCCACAAAAAAGCCATATTCAAAAGTGACACCAAGATTCTTAGCATGATTCACTACATCTGAACAAATTTCCTCAGCAATGGAAGAGCTGCTTGCTAAACTGTAAATGACAAATACACTATGATATGGTGCATCAGCAGAATATGAGCAGAATGCCCTCGGGTTGGTCAGTGAAGGGGGAATTCACCATTTATTGTTGAATTAAATGAAATCCACTTATTGCAAGTTACTTTTAGAGAACTGTCCAAGTTCTGATACTTGTTTCAGTCAATCTTGTTTTATAGGGAGAATAGAGTTTTGGCACTTTACTGCAGCTAGCCAGTTGCAAGTGGTCTTAACTGCAGATCACTGGGGGGCGGGAGGGGGGGAGGAGAAGGAGAGTATTTTCAGATATATGCATCCGAAGAAGTGGGCTGTAGCCCATGAAAGCTTATGCTCTAATAAATTTGTTAGTCTCTAAGGTGCCACAAGTACTCCTGTTCTTTTTGCGGATACAGACTAACACGGCTGCTACTCTGAAATTTTCAGCTTTGATATCCTATGTGTGTTGATTTAAAATTAACTGTACGTTGAAGTGTTTGTAAATGCAGCACATTCCATGGTTCTCTGCAACATCCTAGTGAACAAATCTTCCAACCCAAATCCACTGAAGCAGGAAGACTCATGGGAACTTCAATTAAAGTAACTTAAATTAAAAATACTAATAGCATGCCAAAGCACTGTATAAAGATATATATGGGTATGTCTACATTGTAAGTAAACACCTGTGGCTGGCCCATATCAGCTGAATCGTGCTTGTGGGTCTCAGGCTAAGGGATTGTTTAACTGCAGTGTAGACATTTGGGCTTGGGCTGGAGTCCAGGCTCTGGAATCCCCCCAGCTTGCAGGTTGCCAGAGCCCAAGCTCCAGTCTGAGCCCAGGCACTTACATCACAATTAAACAGCCCTGAGCCTGAGCCCCAGCCAGTTCAAGTGAGTGTTTAATTGCAGTGTAGACATACCCAATAAGGTCATCTGATGTTTCTCCAACAGGAGATTGAAGGAGAGAGACTACTGTTCAGAAATTTAGTAGCTAATCCTGGAGTTCTGCAAAACGGCAATCTATTCAGCTTCCACTGCAAATATGTCAGAGCTTCTAGCCCAGGGGTGGGCAAACTTTTTGGCCTGAGGTCCACATCGGGGTTCCGAAACTGTATGGAGGGCAGGTGTAGTGTATTAAATTGCTCCCCGTAGGAATATGCTACTTACGGAGCCCCAGGACTGGCAGCCGTAAGTAGTACACCATAAGTAGCACATTCCTACGGGGAGCAATTTAATACACTACACCCAGGTAGGGAAGGCTGTGCCTCTCCGAACAGCCTGGCCCCCATCCCCTATTCACCCCTCCCACTTCCTGCCCTGACTGCCCCCCTCAGAACCCTCGACAAACCAAGCCACCCTGCTCCCTGTCTGTGCCAACCCCTATCCACACCCCCACCCCTTGACAGGCCCCCCCGGGACTCCCATGCCTATCCAACCACCCCTGTCCCCTGACTGCCCCCAGGAACCCCCTGCCCCTTATCCAACCTCAGGACTGGCAGCCATAAGTAGTACACCATAAGTAGCACATTCCTACGGGAAGCAATTTAATACACTACACCTGGCGGCTCTCACAGCTGCGCTGCCCAGCAGGAGCTCTCAGCCCCGCCGCCCAGAGCGCTGGCGGCACAGTGAGCTGAGGCTGCAGGGGAGGGGCAGGGGGCTAGCCTCTCCGGCAGGGAGCTAGCCTCCCCGGCAGGGAGCTCAAGGGCCAGGCAGGACGGTCCCACGGGCCGTAGTTTGCCCACCTCTGTTCTAGCCAGTTCTCCCTGCAACAAGCCTAATGGGAAGACTATAGCAAAGGTTTAGTTTGCAAAGGCTATCTAACATGCATTTCTAGTAATTCCATCACTTTACCATTTGGGACATCAAAAAAGCTTCCAAACTGTTCAATGAAGAAGAAATTTTTTTCGTTTGTGTCTTGTTACATCTATTATTTATATATTTTGATTAAACCCAATAAGCATACCTGGGAATGTTATTGTTTGAATCTTCACTTTCATTTGCCAGGCCACCAAATAAATAACACTTGTTACCATATAAAGAAAAGCTGTGGCCAAGTCGAGGACAAGGTAGTGAACCAATAGATGGAGGCTGAGGTTTTACTTTTTTCCACAGCCATCGACTTGCCTTGGGGGGGGGGGGGGGGGGGAGGAGGGGGGAGAAAGAAAAAAAAAAAAAAAAGAAAAAAGCTTCAGAAATCAAATCTGCTCACATACAATCAATAAGTGTAATTTGAGAGTCAAGATGATAACATCATGGACTATTCTTTGCATATATTCTGTATAATCTTTAGTTGAGTATTAATTTATTGAATATTTTCTGATACCCTCCTAAATCAAAGAGGAATAAAGCTAAGTAACAACTGATAATAAATTAATGATGAAGTAAAACCTAATTACAATTTTCATCCACGCCAGCTTTCTAAGAGTCGCAGCCTGTCAGATCATTCCAAACTCAATGTATTATTTTACTTAAATAGAAGCGGAATCTTTTTAGCAAAATGCATCAATCTTTAAAACTGAAAGGTCTTTATTGTGTTTCTTACCTGTAATTCATATAAATCATTACTGTATCTTCCATATTCAACCATTCCTCCGAACACTAATATTCTGGTACCATCGCAGACAAATCCATGGGCTGCACAGCCTGGAGGAATATCTCCTCTAACAGCAGGAAGAAACCACTGATTTGTAGCTATAGTATAAAAAAATATATATTTTTAACGCCAACAGAGTGAATTGATGCTCCTTTTACAACTCTGCCATCAAAAGAGGGACACATAAGAGACACTTTCTTCTTTACTGAATGTAGGTGGCTCTGAATGGGAAAGGATAACAATAAAGAGGTTATAAAATAAAAAAGCAAGTCAATTGATGGAAACAACAACACATTAATCACTGCTCTGTGAAACAGGTGTTACTGAACATAAACTCTGGCAAGTCAAGTGTAAAAGTATAATTAGTCACGCCAAAAAAGAATCTGCAGAGCAACTAGCAAAAAACAAAAACTAACTGTAAAAAATTTTAAGCACATCAGAAACAGGAAGCCAGCCAAACAATCAGTGGAGCTACTGGATGATCGAGATGCTAAAGAAGCACTAAAGGAAGACAAGGCCACTGCGGAGAAGTTAATTGAATTCTTTGTATCAGTCTTCACTGCAGAGGATGTGAGGGAGATTCCCATATCTGAGACATTCTTTTTGGTGACAAATCTGTGGAACTGTCCCAGATCGAGCATACAAGGTCAAAGTGGGTAACTGTCATGCCCAAGCTCACACAACAGTAGTAGTTCTGGCTTCCTATACAGTTATACTAAGTTCTAGATCACACACTCTATGCCCCTGTTGACACTAGAGAACCTTTTGAAAAAATTCCCATTATTGCCAACACCAGTTCAGATTAATCGAATTTAGCAACTTTCAGAGTTTTAGCGAAGATGTGGTTTCCATTACTGACACTGTTTTCAGCACTATGTCATCTAACCCTCCTATCACAAAGTCTAACTAGATTGGTGCAGAAACTGAATTAATGTTAACAACTGCAGGGAATTCTTCACAATTATCCCTAGAGAAGACATGGCCCAGGTAACTAGTAAAAGTCTCTCACACTACTCAGACTCACTGACTTCCACAGACTCTTTCCAAAGAAAAGACATCTTTCTACTGTCAATGAAATAAAGGTCAAAGTCGCATACCCTTTTACTACCATACAGTGTTTTAAAGGGATAATCAATTTGACATCTAGTCAGTGTTAAAAAGTTTCATTACATTTACCCCTACCAGTAATATATGTACATTTGAATTTTCTTATTGTAAATATTTTTCTCCCCTTTAGCTGTCAGATCCCCCCCCCCCCACACACACACACGCACGCACACAATAGGGGAAACTATTAAACTAATTCTACAAGAAATACAGTAAATACACAAAGTAAAATGTAAATAACACTTTCCCCAATCTCTTGTGTTATTTATAACACTATAGTAGATTAGGACATTTTAAAAAGTGGGGTTTTTAAACTGACTGCATCTGTTAAAGTGTAGCAAAGTCCTATCTGCAAGCTGGTATGGTAAAATTTTGCTCAGAAGAAAACCTAACATTTCTCCTCTTAACGAGCTACCTTCAAAATATTTTCACAATCCCTGACTTCAGCTAAAATGCTTTCACAAAAATCATACAACCTTTTTTTTGCTATTTGTATATGTTTCTAGAGTACTTGCATTTGGAGAGGTAAAATGATGGTATAGCTCTCATTTTCTCAACTTGGGTGTCCTTTAATTCTTATCCCAACCAGCAGTAGCAAAAATTGATTTGTACAGAACAGCCTACTTATTCCCCATCTTATGTCTCACACTGAAATTCTACACAACTATCCCAGTCCGATGGGATTCTGTGCAGTAAACGTTTCAGCATCTAAGCTTTCATGAATAATATAAAATTAGTCTTCAGGAGTGGCTATCTGGAAAAACTCCCAATGCAGCCACATTCACTTTTCTAACCCAGATCTATTTCTCTTCATATTCAGTGCCTTGAGCTGCCACCAGAAGGAACAAGTGGGATTTGGAGGATGAAGGAGAGACAAGAGGAATAAACTGCTCTCCAGTTGCTCAAGAGGCACCTTCTCAGTCAATTCCATCCAACCCTCCCTAGCTAAAGAGGAGGATATGACAGATTCACACCTGGGGACTTCACTTCCTTTGCCTTAAAAGAGGGAGTACATCCAGCCTCGGCATTCAAATGCTGGCACAACGCCAGCAGGACCCAAATCTAGGGAAGATTTGTCTCTCAGCGGCCTGCAGCCCACACAACAGCAGCTGCCGCCAGGCACCCAGGGCTAAACCTGAGTCCCACGGAAATCAGCGGAGCAGAGATAGAAAACATCCCTCCCGCCCCACACGTGCACCCCCTATGTGCCCCCACGCGCACCCCAATGCCCCGTGCGCCCGCACCGCTGACTCCCTGGGGAGATCCGCTCAGCCCCAGCGCGCCCAGCCCGGCCGTGGCGGCGGCTCCGGACCCGCCCGCAGCGGGCCGCGCCCCGTACCCGTGTTGTAGACGTGCAGCTCGTCGGCGATGCCCTCGTTGCCGCCCCCGAAGATGATCACCAGCTCGCGGATGGCCACGGCGCGGTGCCCGTGGCGGGAGCGGGGCACCGGCCCGGTGGAGGAAGGGACCCGCCTCCAGCTCAGGGCAGCAGCAGCAGCGGCGGCGGCCGCCGCCATCTTGGCGCCACTCCCACAATGCACCGCGCGGGCGAAGGGCGGCCGCGGGTGGCGAGAAGAGGAGGCGTTTGGACTGCGCGCGCGCGCAGCGGCCGCTCCAAGAGAACGTCCCTTTGATTGCGTCAGACACACGCCAGCGTAGCGTGTGGGGGCGGGAGACTGCGCCCTGTAGGACTCTGCTCCCTGCAGCAGTTACTGCTCGGTGGTGGAGTGTGAGAAACTCCTGTTGTAAAAAACTGCTACCTGAGGTAGCAAATTCCTACGGGTAGCAACTTGTGCCTGGCGCTCATGGCAGGACAAAGTATTATCATAGACTCGCGGGATTGGACGGGACCTCGAGAGGTCATCTAGTCCAGTCCCCTGCACTCAAGGCAGGACTAAGGGCTTGGCTACACTTGCAAGTTAAAGCGCATTAAATCAGCCCCGGGCGCCCTAACTCCTGAGGTGTCCACACTGGCAAGGCACGTAGAGCGCTTGGACTCCGCGGCTGGAGCGCCCCAGTAATCCACCTCCTTGAGAAGCATAATGCTTGCTGTGCCCCGGCTGGAGCGCCGCAGCGCCAGTGTGGACGCCCTGGTCTATTAATGTGCTCTGATCGGCCTCCAGAAGTGTCCCACAATGCCTGTTCTAGCCACTCTGGTCATCACTTTGAACTCTACTGCCCTGCCCTCAGATGACCAACTGTCAGACCCGCCCTTTAAATTCTCTGGGAATTTTGAAAATCCCATTCCTGTTCGCTCAGCCAGGCGTGGCGTGCTCTCAGCGCATCTTTCCAGGTGACCATGCCTCCACACGCCAGGCGATCCCCAGTATGGAGCAATGGCGAGGTGCTGGACCTCATCAGTGTTTGTGGGGAGGAAGCTGTCCAGTCACAGCTGTGCTCCAGCCGTAGGAATTACAATACCTTCGGGCAGATATCAAGGGACATGATGGAAAGGGGCCATGACCGGGACGCACAGCAGTGCAGGGTTAAAGTGAAGGAGCTGCGGAATGCCTACCGCAAAGGGCGCGATGCAAACTGCCGCTCAGGTGCTGCCCCCACGACCTGCTGTTTCTACAAAGAGCTGAACGCAATACTTGGGGGCGACCCCACCTCCACTCCGAAGACCACCATGGACACTTCAGAGGCCAGTTCAACAAGGCAGGAGGAGGAAAGTGGGAGTGGGGATGCTGAGGAGGAGGGGGACAGCCTGGCATCCCTAGATGCATGCAGCCAGGAGCTGTTTTCAAGCCAGGAGGAAGGTAGCCAGTCGCAGCAGACGATGCTTGGGGAAGAACAAACAGCAGAGGAGGTGCCCGGTAAGTGGCTTTTATTTTGGGAAGGTAGTTCGGTGCGGGCTCTTGGGGCGAGGAAGGTTAGGGCTGCATGCATGCCTAGATGCGGAATAGGGCGTTGATGTGCTCTCTCACATCGTGGTAATCGGCCTCAGTGATCTCTTCAAAGGTCTCATGCAGAAGTTGGGCAATCCACTTGCGCAGGTTCCTTGGCAGAGCTACTGTGCTCCTTGTCCTGTAAGGCTAACATATCCGCACCACTGTGCCGTGACGGGCGGGGGGACCATTGCTGCACACAGGCAAGCTGCATATGGGCCAGGGCGGAAGCTGCATTGTAGTAGAAGACCCTCCCTTGCTTCCCAGGTCACCCTCAGCTGCAAGATATCTTCCAGGACGAACTCATCCTGTGGAAAATGTGGGGACGGTGTTCAGTATAGGGGCCCCCTACAGCTGTTGGCTCTCCCCAAGGCACAGAACCCCAGAGGACAGTACAGCCATGAAACAATCAGTCCCCCTTGCCCCTGTGCTTACTCACCATTTTGGGGCTCCTGTGGGTTATGTGCGCTTGCTTTGGGATGGGCAATTTCTGCTATTGTGTACTCTGTACTTGTCTTTAAGTACGGCCGAATCATTGCTCTGTCTGGTGTGAACAATGCTGCCTCTGTTAAGTGTTGCATTTTGGCTTTACAGATGCAACCTTGAGAACCCAGCCGTCCTTGTTATCAACGTCCGAAAGACTCCAAAGAATTAGGAAGCATCCGCAAAGAAGCAAAGAGGACCTGATGCATGACTTAATGAAGATCAAAAAGTGCAGGAGTGGCGGGAGAGTGAAAGGAGGCTCCGCCAACAGAATGTGGATTGCCGACACCAAAGCATGGAGCAGCTGCTAAGCATCATGGAGCGCCAAGCGGACTTGATACAGGCACTCATAGCAATGCAGACAGAGCACTTCCGTGCCCTCCCCCCCCCAGCTCTTGTCCCAAAACTCTTTCCCTTGTGCTCCCATGTCACCGCCAACCCACTTTCCCCAACATCCGGGTTCTTATCGCCACCAGCTGCCTCCAACACCTGTAGCTTCACCACCCAGCCCTGCAAACTACAACCGTTACCCACTGCACTCAACCCCCATCACCATGCATTTTAGCCAGCCTGAAGTGCAGCACTCATTGCACGGCACTCCAAACAGGAAAGCTGAGTATGATAACAAGACATACGCAAATCTCTTATTGTCCCGTTCCCCATCCCACACAGCACAGATTTGTCATGCCCTTTCGGTTTCCCAAACAGTTGTGTTTCTTTTCAATAAATTAATTCTTTGGCTTTGAAAACATTCTTTATTATTGCATTAAGTAAAAGATACCATAGCTCAGGAAAGCAACAGGCACTGCAAGTCAGTGCATCATACGTAGCAAACACACATTACTGGTGGCTTTCAGCATCAAATTGCTCCCTCAAGGCATCCCTAATCCTTACAGCCCCGTGCTGGGCCCTTCTAATAGGCCCGGTCTCTGGCTGTTCAAATTCAGCCTCCAGGTGTTGAACCTCCGAGGTCCATGCCTGAGTGAAGCTTTCACTCTTCCCTTCACAAATGTTATGGAGGGTACAGCACGCAGATATAACCCCGGGGATTTTGTCATCGGACAAGTCCAGCTTCCCATACAGACAGCACCAGTGGCCCTTTAAACGGCCAAAAGCACACTCCACAGTCATTCTGCACCGACTCAGCCTGTTGTTGAACCGCTCCTTGCTGCTGTCAAGGCTCCCTGTGTAGGGTTTCATGAGCCATGGCATTAAAAGGTAAGCGGGGTCTTCAGTGGGCATTTCGACTTCCCCTACGGTGATCTTCTGGTCTGGGAAGAAAGTCCCGGCTTGCAGCTTCCTGAACAGGCCTGTGTTCCGAAAGATGCGTGCGTCATGCACCTTTCCGGACTAGCCTGCATTAATGTCAATGAAACGCCCACAGTGATCCACAAGCACCTGGAGAACCATAGAGAAATACCCCTTGCAATTTATGTTCTTGAAGGCTAGGTGGGCTGGTGCCAGAATTGGAATGTGTGTCCCATCTATCACCCCTCCACAGTTAGGGAAACCCATTTGTGCAAAGCCAGCCACAATGTCACGCACGTTACCCAGAGTCACGGTTCTTCTGAGCAGGATGCGATTAATGGCCCTGCAAACTTGCATCAACACGATTCCAAGAGTCGACTTTCCCACTCCAAACTGGTTAGCGATTGATTGGTAGCTGTCTGGAGTTGCCAGCTTCCAGATTGCAATAGCCACTCACTTCTCCACTGGCAGGGAAGCTCTCAATCTCGTGTCCTTGCGCCGCAGGGTGGAGGCAAGCTCAGCACACAGTCCCATGAAAGTGGCTTTTCTCATCCGAAAGTTCTGCAGCCACTGCTCGTCATCCCAGACTTGCATTATGATGTGATCCCACCACTCAGTGCTTGTTTCCTGAGCCCAAAAGCGGCGTTCCACTGTGGGGAGGCACGTCCATGAGTGCCACAAACATTCTCGTGTCGTATGCGTTACGCGAGTCGACATCATCATCGGACTCCTCACTGTCAGTTTGTAGCTTAAGGAGTAACTCGACTGCAATTCATGACGGGCTGGCAAGACCCATCAACATATTCCTCACAAGTTCAGGATCCATTCCCGCAGACCGAAAGGGAAGACAGAGCGCGCAGTACAAAAAACATTGAAAGATGGTGCCAAATGTGGACGGAAGCACAGGGATTGCTGGGATCTGAAGCGATGTATCACGGGGCATTGGGACAGGACCCAGAATGCCCCGCACACACCCCTGCCTCCTTCCCACAAGCCACAGCACCAGAATGGGGAGAGGTGCTCTGTGGGATAGCTGCCCATAATGCGCCATTCCCAATGCCGCTGCAAGTGCCGCAAATGTGGCTACGCCAGTGCACTTGCAGCTGACAGTGTGAACACACTGCCGCGCTTTCCCTGCAGCAGTCTCCGAGGGCTGATTTAATTCACAGCGCTCTACATCTGCAAGTGTAGCCATGCCCTAAGTATTATCTAGACCATCCCTGGCAGGTGTTTGTCCAAACTGCTCTTAAAAATCCCCAATGATGGAGATTCCACAATCTCCCTAGGCAATTTATTCCAGTGCTTAACCACTCTGACAGTTGAGCAGTTTTTCCTAATGTCCAACCTAAACCGCCCTTGCTGCAATTTAAGCCCATTGCTTCTTGTCCTATCCTCAGGGGCTAAGAAGAACAATTTTTCTCCCTCCTCCTTGTAACAACCTTTTATGTACTTGAAAACTGTTATCATGTCCCCTCTCAGTCTTCTCTTCTCCAGACTAAACAAACCCATTTTTTTTAATCTTCCCTCATAGGTCATGTTTTCTAGACCTTTAATCATTTTTGTTGCTCTTCTCTGGACTTTCTCCAATTTGTACACATCTTTCCTAAATGTGGTGCTCCAAACTGGACACAATACTCCAGTTGAGGCCTAATCAGCACGGAGTTGAGTGGAAGAATTACTTCTCGTGTCTTGCTTATGACACTCCTGCTAATACATCACAGGATTATGTTCCCTTTTTTTTGCAGCAGTGTTACACTGTTGACTCATATTTAGCTTGTGATCCACTATGGCCCCCAGATCCCTTTCCACAGTACTCCTTCCTAGGATGCCATTTCCTATTTTGTATTTGTGCAACTGATTGTTCCTTCCCAAATGGAGTACTTTGCATTTGTCCTTATTGAATTTCATCCTATTTACTTCAGACCATTTCTCCAGTTTGTCCAGATCATTTTGAATTTTAACCCTATTTTCCAAAGCACTTGCAACCCCTCCCAGCTTGGTATCATCTGCAAACTTTATAAGTGTACTCTGTATGCCATTATCATTGATGAAGATATTGAACAGAACCGGACACAGAACCGATCCCTGCAGGACCCCATTCGTTATGCCCTTCCAGCATGACTGTGAACCACTGATAACTACTCTCTGGGAACGATTTTCCAATTTTCCAACCAGTTATGCAACCACCGTATAGTAGCTCCATCTAGGTTGTATTTCCCTAGTTTGTTTATGAAAAGGTCATGCGACACAGTATCAAAAGCCTTACTAAAGTCAAGATATACCACATCTACCGCTTCCCCCCATCCACAAGGCTTGTTACCCTGTCAAAGAAAGCTATCAGGTTGGTTTGACATGATTTGTTCTTGACAAATGCATGCTGACTGTTATTTATCACCTTATTATCTTCTAGGTATTTGCAAATTGATTGCTTAATTACTTGCTCCATTATCTTTCCGGGTACAGAAGTTTAGCTGACTGGTCTGTAATTCCCCGGGTTGTCTTTATTTCCCTTTTTATAGATGGGCACTATATTTGCCCTTTTCCAGTCTTCTGGAATGTCTCCTGTCTTCCATGACTTTTCAAAGATAATTGCTAATGGCTCAGATATCTCCTCAGTCAGCTCCTTGAGTATTCTAGGATGCATTTCATCAGGCCCTGATGATCATCAACTAGGACCATTCTTGACACGTGTTTGTCCAACCCACTCTTAAAAATCTCCACTGATGGAGATTCTCTTCCCTACACAATTTATTCCAGTGCTTAACCACCCTGACCGTTAGGAAGTTTTTCCTAATGCCCAACCTAAACCGCCCTTGCTGTAATTTAAGCCCATTGCTTCTTGTCCTATCCTGAAAGGTTAAGGAGAATGATTCTTCTCCCTCCTCCTTGGAACAACCTTTTATGTACTTGAAAACGGTTATCATGTTTCAGTCTTCCCTCATAGGTTATTTTTTCTAGAGCTTTAATCATTTTTGTTGCTCTTCTCTGGACTTTCTCCAATTTGTACACATCTTTCTTGAAATGTGGTGCCCAGAACTGGACACAATACTCCAGTTGAGGCCTAATCAGCACGGAGTAGAGTGGAAGAATTACTTCTCGTGTCTTGCTTATGACACTCCTGCTAATACATCACAGGATTATGTTCCCCTTTTTTTGCAGCAGTGTTACACTGTTGACTCATATTTAGCTTGTGATCCACTATGGCCCCCAGATCCCTTTCCACAGTACTCCTTCCTAGGATGCCATTTCCTATTTTGTGTTTGTGCAACTGATTGTTCCTTCCCAAATGGAGTACTTTGCATTTGTCCTTATTGAATTTCATCCTATTTACTTCAGATCATTTCTCCAGTTTGTCCAGATCATTTTGAATTTTAACCCTATCTTCCAAAGCACTTGCAACCCCTCCCAGCTTGGTATCATCTGCAAACTTTATAAGTGTACTCGCTATGCCATTATCTAAATCGTTGATGAAGATATTGAACAGAACCGGACCCAGAACCGATCCCTGCAGGACCCCACTGGTTATGCCCTTCCAGCATGACTGTGAACCACTGATAACTATTCTCTGGGAACGGTTTTCCAACCAGTTTTGCACTCACCTTATTGTAGCTCTATCTAGGTTGCATTTCCCTAGTTTGTTTATGAGAAAGTCATGCAACACAGTATCAAAAACTTTGCTAAAGTCAAGATATACCAAGTCGACCACTTCCCCACATCCACCCTGTCAAAGAAAGCTATCAGGTTAGTTTGACACAATATGTTCTTGACAAATCCATGCTGACTGTTACTTATCACCTTATTTTCTTCTAGATGTTTGCAAACTGATTGCTTAATTATTTGCTCCATTATCTTTCTGGGTACACAAGTTAAGATGACTGGTCTGTAATTTCCCAGGTTGTCCTTATTTCCCTTTTTATAGATTGGCACTATAATTGCCCTTTCCCAATCTTCTGGAATCTCTCCCATCTTCCATGAATTTTCAAAGATAATTGCTAATGGCTCAGATATCTCCTCAGTCAGCTCCTTGAGTATTCTAGGACACATTTCATCAGGCACTGGTGACTTGAAGACGTCTAATCTGTCTAAGTAATTTTTAACTTGTTTTTTTCCTATTTTTGCCTCTAATCCTACCTCATTATCATTGGCATTCACTATGTTAGACATCCAATCACCACCAACCTTCTTGGTGAAAACCGAAACAAAGAAGTCATTAAGCACCTCTGCTATTTCCACATTTTCTGTTATTGTTTTTTCCCCCTCATTGAGTAATGAGTCTTGCTGTCCTTGGTCTTCCTCTTGCTTCTAACGTATTTGTAGAATGTTTTCTTATTACCCTTTATGCCTCTAGCTAGTTTGATCTCGTTTTGTGCCTTGGCCTTTCTAATTTTGTCCCTACATACTTGTGTTATTTGTTTATATTCATCCTTTGTAATTTGACCTAGTTTCCACTTTTTGTAGGACTCGTTCTTGATTTTTAGATCATTGAAGAGCTCCTGGTTAAGCCAGGGTGGTCTCTTGCCATACTTCTTATCTTTCCTTCGCAGTGGTATAGTTTGCTCTTGTGCTGTTAATGTCTCTTTGAAAAACTGCCAATTGTCTTCAATTGCTTTTCCCCTTAGGGTACGTCTTCACTACCCGCCATATCGGCGGGTAGCAATCGATTTATCCGGGATCGATATATCGTGTCTCGTTAAGACGTGATATATCGATTCCCGTCGACTCTGGAACTCCACCAGAGCAAGTGGCGGTAGCGCAGTCGACGGGGGCGATGCAGCCGTCGATCCCGCGCCGTGTGGACCCCAGGTAATTCGATCCAAGATACTTCAACTATGCTATTCGCGTAGCTGAAGTTGCGTATCTTAGATCGACCCCCCCCCCAGTGTAGACCAGCCCTTAGACTTGCTTCCCATGGGATGTTACCTACCAACTCCCTGAGTTTGCTAAAGTCTGCCTTCTTGAAATCCATTATCTTTATTTTGCTGTTCTCCCTCCTACCATTCCTTAGACGCATGAACTCTATCATTTCATGATCACTTCCAACAAACCTGCCTTCCACTTTCAAATTCTCAACCAGTTCCTCCCTATTTGTCAAAATCAAATCTAGTAGCTTTCTCCACCTTCTGAAATAAAAAATTGTCTCTAATACATTCCAAGAACTTGTTGGATAATCTGTGCCTTGCTGTGTTATTTCCCCAATAGATGTCTGGGTAATTGAAGACCCCCATCACCACCAAGAACATAAGGTTGTTCTTATTTGCTGACTTGTCCTAATTTGCAAAAAAATGGTATATAATGTAGCTAATTCCTACAGATAGCAGTTTCTTACACTATAGGGTGTGTGAAATCGTTATATGTAGGAATTTGCTACCTGTAGTAGCAACAGGTCCTACGTTGCTAAAAACTCCTATCTGATGTAGTTTCTCACACTCTGGGGTGTGTGAAACTGCTATCGGTAGGAATTTGCTACCTATAGCAGGGAGAGGTAGTGAATTGTTACCATTAGCTGTTACTGATACATATGGTTGTTCTTATGTGCTGTCTTGTCCTAATTTGCTAAAACTTGACAGTGGCGTGGGATGGAAGCATAAAGCGTTCAGCTTCCAAATGACCCTACCTGGATTCATGTTAGTGGAACACGAGACATGTGGAGGATAATTTAAACTCTTAATTTCATTAGGGTTCGCCTTCAATATACTTCTAAGCTGGTGCGATCTCTGACCATTACAGTTCATCAACTCAGCAGGCAGGCACAGGCAGCAATGCACTTGTCCTGTTGCCTTGACTGAGAAAGGTTTCTGATCAAAGGGAGTGTAGATTCTAGCAAGCTCCTGGAATAATATCTCATTGGAGTAGAAAGGGCTTGTTCAGAAAGAGATTTTGAAGTTTGTAGGGTAAAGATGAGCCAGATGTCTCCATGCAGCTATATTTTATTTTCTGGGGGCTGGGTAGAAAGGAGAGAGAAGTATTTTGGATTTCCTATTTCCCTTACTGAGGACCATCTATGCTCAACTGAATTTTTTCCTGGGAGAAGCAGTTCCTATCTATTTATTACAGGATCAAAATATGGCTGCCATCACACAGAGGCATTAGTGGTGGTGGAGGTGAGAAGAGGGCCAAAAAGTCCTTTCCCTCCCCCAAACACTCCCATGCATGTGGAAGCCATAATGTTGCTGCTGCCTAAATACTCTGATGGCAAATGGGTAGGGGCAGAAGGCACTGCCAGCTATACTGAGCACCCCAGAGGAACCATGCACTGTGTGGAGTGTATGCTGCTACATTTATTCTGCACTGGTGATGGAATCCAAAAGTTGTTGTAAGAATCAAGTCAGTGTACTTTACTTTTTCAGCTGTCTTAAACACTGGATGGCTTTGTATAATGACCCAAATGGTTTCAACAGTAGACTTGCAAGAGAGGAGGCAATTGTGTTTTCTGAAAGTAACAAAAGTAGTCCACCAGCCTCACTACTTAGATCCATCCCATCTCGGTAGATACTTTCCAAAGCCAATAATAATGGTTGCGGTAATTTTAAGACAACAGCCAAGGATTGCTCATGAGAAAGCCAGTGGATTTTCCCAGGTTGGACTAATTTGAACTTCTGTCCCAATGTATCTTCTATGTTTTCCAAGACATTCAGTCCTTTTGGACTCTTGCTGAAAAAGAGTATAATTAAGACATTAAATTTATAGCTTTTTAAATGCCTTTTGAAGATTCTGCAGCTTCTACTAGTGCTAGTTGGAGTAGATGGCCTCTGCAGTGTGTATTGGAGAGATTAGAGTTACACTTTTCTCTGAGCAAAGCTTGTACTCCACTATGTTTTCCAGAGAAGTTTGCAGCTCAATCAATTGCACAAGCAGCCATCTGTTTGGGGTTCAATTGACAAGCATTTAACTCTTCTAAGATATGAGTTTCAGGTATGCAGTCGATGTGTCTTCTATAACCTGAACATCTAGAATTCATCTACTGACCTACCACTGATATCAAGAAAACATAGGCAGTGACTTAATACTTGACACCCATTTGCATCGGTGCATTTATCAGCCATATATGCACATTTTCTGAATGCAGTGAGAGAGTTCTTCACTTTTTCAACTGCTGAGTCACTGTTGCACTGCATGCTTCTAACCAGTCAGTTGAGTCTCTTGCAGAAAGATAGTGAGCATTTTCTGGTCTTGGTCGGAAACAGTGTCCAACTTCCGGATTAACAAATGACAATGCACTTAACATTGGCCTCCAGTTTGTAGTGTGTGTGTGTGTGTGTGGTATCTCTTGCTTAAAGAGAAAGTATGATGTGACAGCCATGTTTGTTCGCATAAACTGTGTTGTGTCTCCAGCATTCTTAACAGCCTCATAAAGTACTTTTAAAATTGGCTTTGACAATGACTGGCTTATAAGGCTTTCTGCATGTCGATGCAGTCCAGGGGATTGGTGTTTTGCAGCCTTTTCACACAGTTTGTCAGTATTGGCTTTGCTGATCAGTCTGGCAAACCAAGCTCCTCCACTTTTACTATATAAATCCATGGTATGCTCACATCTTGAATAGTGTGTGCAGTCCTGGTCGCCCCATCTCAAAAAAGATAAATTGGAGTTGGAAAAGGTACAGAGAAGGGCAACTAAAATTATTAGGCATATGGAAGAGCTTCCATATGAGGAAAGATTAAAAAGACTGGGGGACTTTCAGGCTTAGACAAGACTACTATGGGGTGGATATAAAATCTTGACTGGTGTGGAGAAAGTGAAAAGCTCCCTCACATAACACAAGAACTGGGGGTTACCCAATGACATTAATAGGCAGCAGGTTTAAAAAAAACAAAAGGAAGTCTTCACACAACATACAATCAATATGTGGAACTTTTTGCCAGGGGCTGTTGTGTAGGGTTACCATTCGTCCGGATTTACCCGGACATGTCCTGCTTTTTGTGTTAAAAATAGCGTCCGGGGGGGAATTTGTAAATCACTAAAAATGTCCGGGATTTCCCCCCCATGCAGAGCGAGGCGCGGCTGGGAGGGCTGCAGGAAATTCAGCCGCTCGCATGGGGCTCTGGCAGCCAGAGCCCTTCCCCCGCAGCTTGCCGAGCTGGACTCCGGAGCAGCTGTAGAGCTCCTCCTCCCCGCCCCCCCCTCCCCTGCATTCTGAGCCGGC
>NW_020664598.1:9410551-9413360 GCF_002925995.2 Terrapene triunguis
AGGAGGGGGCAGTTAGGGGACAAGGAACAGGGAGGCTCTCTTAATGGCTCTCCATGCGTCTCTGGACCCTCTCAGCTGTCGGGCTTGGACGGAAACATTGCCTGAGGGTAGTGAGAGAATGGGTTATCGGTGAGGTGGGGGTGGGCGTGAGCCCGGTCAATAGGGGCAACCCCTACCAAGATCTGAGCCTTTTCTCACACGCCCGTTAGAGCTTGACATTATGCTGTTTGGGACCCCTCTTTGAGGAAAGCCTCTGGATTGCAAGTCCAACCGCTACCTCCTCGTGGTGAGAGCCGGTAACTGGCTTGGATAGCCAGGCGGATTGCGGAGGACGAACCCACATCCCACATTCAGTGGGGTGTGGGACGGGGTTGGGCAGCCCCATATGGTGCCACATGGATGCCCCCCTGGTAAGGGTAGCCTCCCCCAGGTACGGGTTGACTCCCCCTGGTAAGGGTTAGATTCCCCCTGGTAAGGGTAGTCTCCCCCAGGCACGGGTTAGTTTCCCCCTGGAAAGGGTAAGTTTCCCCCAGGGACGGGTTAGTTTCCCCCTGGAAAGGGTTAGTTTCCCCCTGAGAAGGGTAAATCTTTTAGCTATGGAAAAAAGTAATTTATATTTTTATACCGGATTGGCGCTGGACCGGGTTAATAACGCCCCCGCTGTTGGCTTTGATGCCCCGGCTGACAGTGTTAAATATATTAGGGGTGTGATCAGGGTCGCTGGACCAATGGATAAAATGGTGTGGACTATAATGAAGTCTCATGAGCATGAGAGTGAGAATCAAGTCCTCCCAGTGGAGCATGGAGAGGAGGTAGAGGAGAATGTTTGTGATGATCATGGTGAGGAGATTTTATCTATCTTACCGATGGTTTTTACAAGGGACACTTTTAATGATTTAACTATGGAAAGTTTCAATCCAGATTTTAAGTATTTAAGTACATTTGATGATCCATATGTTAGCGAATCGGGATATCTTAATGCTCATTTAGTTAATGGGTCTAGTTTATTAAATAGTTTTAGACCAAGTACTGATTTTAATAGGGATCGTAATAAGGATCTTAACAGTACTGGTAGTAATATAAATATATTAGAAAGTAGTTCGTGGAAGGATGGGGTTTTTTATTTAGAGTATCCCGTTGATAGTTTTAATTGTCCAATATGTCCCCAGATATTACCAACATTTGGTAAATGGGCCAAACACATTAATGTGGTTCATAAAAGTAAAGCCATACGAGTTGTATGTAGTAAATGTGGAAAATCTTCTCAATATCATAATATAGCTTGCCACTACCCCAAGTGCATACCCAAGAAGGCGGATACCCCAATGAAGAGCCATATGTGCTCGGTCTGTGGGCTTGGTTTTCATACTAGATCTGGATTGAGCCAACACTGTAGACATAGACACCCTGCTGTGAGGAATGAGCAAAGAAAAGAAGATATGGCTGCTAAAAGTAAGATCAAAGAGGGATCGACTAGATCTCGTATATGGACCAAAGATGAGGTTGCGCAGCTTATACAGTTGGAAAGGAAATATATTGGGAAAAGGAATATAAATAAATGTATTGAGAGCGAGATGAGGACCAAAACGAATAAACAAATATCAGATAAAAGACGAGAATTAGCAAAGAAGAAGTTAGTGGTAACAGGAGATAGGGAGGAAGTGACTGAGGTAGAGGACATTAGAGTAAATATATTAGAAATTCCGCCCCCAAGAGAGAGGATTTTCCCACTAAAAGGACACCCAGAAGTGGATTTAGTGGAGAAAATATGTAAACGGGGAAAACAAAGTAGGGAGGGAAGAGAAATAATAAATAGTTTAGGGGAAATTGAAGGATTATTAAAGGAGGATTTAACAAAAGCTCTCGGTTGGGCAATGTTGGAAAAAGTATGTTATTCATTAGTAGAGGGAAAGGACCCTAGAAATGAAAGTCAAATAGAGTGGAGGAATAAAGGAAAAGGGAAGATGAGAAAGGAGGGGAGAAGGAAGCAATTTAATGCAATTAGGAGATATGCTACAAAGAAAGCTAAGTATAAATTCTATCAACAATTATTTGATAAGGATAGAAGAAGATTGACTCGCATTATAATGGGAGAGCCAGATAAGGCTAAGTGTGCTATCCCTATGAAAGAAATTGAGGAATACTATGTCAATATTTTGGGAACAATTGGACATGGTAATATGATAGGGTGGCCATCATCCACAGAGAATGCGGATAATGATATATTAATGAGTCCGATCTCTGTGGATGAGATTAGAATAGCTTTAAGAGAAATAAGAAAAGATAGTGCTCCTGGCCCAGATAAAGTAAAAGTGAGCAATTTGTGGGATATTTTTAATTTAGACTCCTTAATACTTACAAAAATTTTTAATATATGGTTTCTAAATAGACAGGTACCAGATGAATTTAAGAAAAATAGAACGATTTTAATACCAAAGACACAAGATGAGGAGGAAATGAAGAAGTTAACATCTTGGAGACCATTGACAATTGGGTCAGTTTGGATTAGAATCTATACCAAAATATTAGCAAAAAGACTGGTGGAAACAGTTAAGATATGTAGTAGACAAAAAGGGTTTATATCCGCCCCTGGGTGTGAGGAAAATATTGCTATATTAGATAATTTGATTAAAGGGGCTAAACGAAATGGGAATGAAATTGCAATAGTGTTCGTAGATCTGGCTAAAGCATTTGATTCTGTGGGACACGGACATATAATAGCCGGGTTGAGAAGATTTGGTATAGATGAACATTTTATAGATATGTAACCCTTCTGCCCATCTAGTTGGCAGCAACAAGGGCCGGGTTC
>NW_020664598.1:9413370-9415324 GCF_002925995.2 Terrapene triunguis
ATTCACCACCAGATGTCAGGGTAGAGCTCATCCTGACTCTGCTTACAGATATTATTAGGGACCTTTATGATAATTGCACAACTAGGGTATGGGTGGGTGATGAAGCTACTGAGTCTATTTTAATTAGGAGGGGGGTCAAGCAGGGTGACCCGTTGTCCCCAATTTTGTTTAATATTGCTATGGATCCCCTTTTAACTAGATTAGAAGTAGAAGGAAGTGGTTTTTATGTTAAGGGTAATGGTGTCACGTCATTGGCTTTTGCCGATGATGTGGCAATTTTAAGTAGCTCATATAAAGGAATGATTAAAAATTTGGGTATTTTAGAGGAGTTTTGTAAAAATACTAATCTCTCTGTTAATGTGAAGAAAACAAAAGGCTTTCATATTTTAACTAAACATAAAACCTATGTAGTTAATCCTAAGGATAATTGGCAGATAGGGTCAGAGGAGATTGAATATGTTCAACCAGGGGATTTTGAAAAATATTTAGGGGCTAGAATAGATCCCTGGATAGGTGTAGGGGGACCGGTACTTAAAGAAAAATTGAAAGATTGGAGTGAGAATTTAATTAAGGCCCCATTAAAACCGGCCCAAAAAATATTAATTTTACAGACATATATCTTACCGAAGCTATTTTATAATCTTCTTTTAATAGAACCCCCTTTTAATCTTTTAGACGATCTTGATGTGTTAGTTAGAAAAATAGTTAAAGAGATTTTACATTTACCTCAGTGTACCACAGATGGGATATTTTATTCTAGAGGTAGGGATGGTGGTTTAGCTCTCACTAAGTTTAGTGTGCAAATCCCAAATATGTTAATTCGTAAATGGAGGAGACATATTGTCTCGAGAGATGATTGGATGGACCTATCTTATCTATATGCAGGAGAAAATCTTGTGGATAAAATATTGTCATTTAGTGCAGTAACATCTCATCCCAAGAAATGGAGGGAAGAGGAATTTTTAAGATGGTCGGAACTGAGATGTCAGGGAATAGGGATAAAATATTTTAAAAATGATTTAATTAGTAATTCGATTTTTAGAAACTCTACTAAAGTTAAATCGTCAGCGTATATCGCAGCATTGCAGCTTAGGGCAAATATTTATCCTACTAGGGAGACATTAGCAAGAGGAAGAGGAGGTGTGAATGCTCTTTGTAGATGGTGCGGTAAAGTGCGGGAGACTGTTCCCCATATCTCAGGACAATGTTATAAGACTAAGAATGCTAGGATAAAAAGGCATAATAGAGTAGTGTCTGCAGTTGTAGATAAGGTTGGTAAATTAGGGTGGAAGGCAATGATAGAGCCCCATTTGAGAAATAGTAAGGGTGAGTTAAGAAAGCCGGATATTATATTTATAAAAGGAGATACAGCAGTGGTGGTTGATGTTACAGTGCGATGGGAGGATAATGCCGGAAGTTTGGAACAAGCCCACAGTGAGAAGGTGGCTTATTATCTTGAGTTAGAGGAAGAAATTAAAAACTTAACGGGAGGTAAAAATATTCACTTCTTTGGTTTTGTGCTTGGGGCGCGTGGCAAGTGGAGTGAAGGTAATAATGATTTGTTACAATTATTGGGAATGGACAGAAGTAAAAATTTTAAGGAGAGTATATGTAGACTTGTTTTATATTCCACTATTGGTATGATGGCTATATTCAGTGACAGGTAAAGATCCCGGAGTTTCCATTCCGTGTATCTTGCCAAAACTTAATTTTAGCTATTTTGGTTTCCATGCTCTAAATTTTCAAATTTTTAATATTGTTTTGAACATTAACTTATTTAGTGTTATTTAATATCTGTCCTTCAATAGAATGGTTTTAATTATATAATAAATACTTATTAATGGATGAAATTCCAATTTAAATTATTAGTTTATTTTTTTTTTTTTAACTACTGGATGTGGATGCGGACTGGCCGCGTATAATAACCAGGAAAGGGCAGGTAGTCACGCCTGTA
>NW_020664598.1:9415424-9418559 GCF_002925995.2 Terrapene triunguis
GTCTCAGGAGGGGGCAGTCAGGGGACAAGAGGCAGGGAGGCTTAGGTAGGGGGTGGAGTCCTGGGGGGCAGTTAGGGGCAGGGGTCCCAGGAGGGGGCAGTCAGGGGACAAGGAACGGGGGGAGGGTTGGGGGTTCTGAGGGGGGCGGGAAGTGGGAGGGGCAGGGGCGGGGCTAGGGCGGGGCTCCTCCCGTCCTCTTTTTTGCTTGCTGAAATATGGTAACCCTACTGTTGTGAAGATCAAAACTAGAACAGGATTAAAATAAGAACTAGATAAGTTCATGGAGGATATGTCCATTAATGTCTATTAGCCAGGATGGGCAGGGATGCAACACCGTGCTCTGAGAGCCTGTGTTTGCCCGAAGCTGGGAGTGAACGACAGGGGATGGATCACTCAATAATTGCCCTGTTCTGTTAATTCCCTTTGAAGTACCTGGCACTGGCCACTGGCGGAAGACAGAATACTGGGCTAGATGGACCATTGGTCTGACGCAATATGGCCATTCTTATGTTCTTATGTAAAAATTAATTATAATAAAAATGGTTAGTACAGAAACTCCAAACACCAGCCAAAATTGATCACTTGGGCAACACAGCTCTGTCTGCTGGATACCTAGGCAGAGTAGGTGAGTTCATGTAAATACAATCTGGTCCTGAAGCCTTCCCCCCACCCGTCTCATCATTGGCAGTCAGGGGAGAGCTCATTCAAACTGTGACGGTGTACCCCATAAGGCTTCATGGGAATATGCTTATGAATGTATATATGATATAACTGGAATATGTTTTATGCTATATATGCCATGTAACATATCTATGTAAAGGTTATGATCTACTGAATACATTCCTCCTGTTTGTATGCATGTATCATTTTTGTACTTGAAGTTAGGAATATTGGCTGTATACTTGCTTGATTTCTATTGAGAAAGGAATGTGCAAATTAAGTGCCCAATCAAGAACCACTTAAGCCAATAATGAACTCAAAGACGCCAATCCACATCGGAGCTTTCCCAGAAATGTGGCTTGGCTGGTAAGAAACTCAGTCATGCATGGACATGTGACTTGCCCATGTGACTCCAAAACTCCATCTTGGAGCTAGACTCTGCATAGGAGAGAGGAGGGGTTCTCCACCCACAAGAGACAGTCTACTTAAACCCCTGGGAGACCCCCTCCATTTGGTCTTCAGCTGGCTAAAGAGAGAGCCTCTCCACCCCCAAAGATACCTGAAAGAAACTGGAACAAAGGACAGTAACTACAGGGGGTGTGATTGATTGCTGGACCCAGACTAGAAGGAGGCTGGTCTGTAAAAGGGAGCTTACTGGAATTCCTCTAAGGATGAGGTTTTATCTGTATTCAGTTTTCTTAGACATAGACTTGCATGTTTTATTTTATTTTACTTGGTAATTCACTTTGTTCTGTCTGCTATTACTTGGAACCACTTAAATCCTACTTTATGTATTTAATAAAATCACTTTTTACTTCTTAATTAACCCAGAGTATGTATTAATACCTGGGGGGGCAAACAACTGTGCATATCTCTCTATCAGTGTTATAGAGGGTGAACAATTTATGAGTTTACCCTGTTGTAAGCTGCTTTCAGTTAAGTCTGCAGCTTTGGGGCACGTAGTTCAGACCCTGGGTCTGTGTTGGAGCAGACTGGCATGTCTGGCTCAACAAGACAGGGTGTGGAGTCCCACGCTGGCAGGGAAAGCAGGGGCAGAAGTAGTCTTGGCACATCAGTTGGCAGTTCCCAAGGGGGTTTCTGTGATCCAACCCGTCACAGAGACCTTGCTTATAAATCATAATTTTAACTTCTAAGGTTGGCCAACATTGCCAAAACCAATGCGCCGACACTGTCAGAAAAAACAACAGCTGTGTGAGGAAGCTTGTCTTCGTTCATACCTTTCAAACCTATTATACTTTTTCAGGTACAAGTATTTTATCATACATTGTATATGCTTTTAAAGTGTGTATTAATATTTCAATTTAAATTCAAATTTCCAACCAATGACAAAATTGGCAACACTGTTGTAACTAGTTGACTACTGGGGGGGGTGTTGGGGAAATTCAGGGCAGGGGGTGTACAGCCCCCTCGGGGGGTGTAGGGAAGGCCCGGTTTCACTGAGTTAAGTCACCTGTTGCAACACCTCAGTAGGTTACATCAAAGAGGAGCTGCAGTGACTAGACCAGGGGTTGGCAACCGGCGGCACGCGTGCCAAAGGCAGCACGCGAGCTGATTTTGTGGCACTCTGCTGCCAGCCAGAGTCCCGGCCGCCGGCCCCACTCAGCCCACTGCCTGGATGAACGGAACCCTCGGCTGGCTGCGGACTGAGGAGGGCCAGCGGCCGGGATCCCAGCTGGCAGGAGCTGACAGACAGAACCCCAGACTGGCAGCAGGCTGAGCCACTCAGCCCGCTGATGGTCTGGGATCCTGGCCGCTGGCCCCACTCAGCCTGCTGACAGTCTGGGGTTCCGGCTGCCGGCCCCTTGCCAGCCGGGGTCCCGGCCACTGGCCCAGCTTAGCCCGCTGCTGAACTGGGATACCGGCCGCCGGCCCCACTCAGCCCGCAGCCAGTCTGGGGTTCCGGTCACCGGCCCCCTGCCAGCCGGGGTCCTGGCCACCGGCCCCGCTCAGCCCACTGCCGGCCTGGGATACCAGGCGCCGGCTCTGCTCACCTCGCTGCACTATTATTTACTTTACATACAATAATAGTTTAGTTATATAATATAGACTTATAGAGAGAGACCTTCTAAAAATGTTAAAATGTATTACTGGCACGTGAAACCTTAAATTACAGTGAATAAATGAAGACTTGGCACCCCACTTCTGAAAGGTTGCTGACCCCTAGACTAGGCATTCTGATGCCTGTGCCTTTAAGAACCCTGCCCTGGGAAGCTTATGTTGAGAGGTACTGTCTGTGGGAGGTGAAATAAAAAAGCCTCTCTGCTCCCCCTACCCTATTTTTTGCCAAACACTGGTGTCTCAGTCCACTGGGGTAACTGTTACCCCTTCTTCCCCTGCCTGTGCGGGGGGTTTTACCCTCTGGCAATGCCTCACACCTGGGCTTAACTCCATCTCCCTCCCTCCCCCCCATCCCTGATTTTGCCTTCAGCCCCTATCCTAACCCTGCTTCCAGCT
>NW_020664598.1:9418569-9490021 GCF_002925995.2 Terrapene triunguis
TAACTATTACCCCCTCTGCCCCTCCTTGTGGCAGGTTTTTACCCTCTGGCAACGCCTCACCCCTGGGTTTAACGCCATCTTCCTCCACCCCACCCCCCCGATTTTGCCTTCAGCCCCATCCTAACCCTGCTTCCAGCTACTTGACCTCCCTGACCAGTGGGGGCCGTGATCGGCCGAACCTGCCGCGTCAGCAGGTAAATAAAACTGGCCCGGCCCGCCAGGGTGCTTACCCTGGCGAGCCGCGTGCCAAACGTTGCCGACCCCTGTAATAGCTGAATCTACTTTTTAACTTTTTAAAATGACTAGATTTCAACTAAAGGTATCTCTTTTTAAACAACAAAAAGACTGGTTTAGTGCTTCAATCTGGGAATTTATCCTTACAAGGCCGATGTTCTGTTCCTGGCTCTGCCACTGACTGAGGCCTTGTCTATACTGCAAATGCTTTGCCAATATAACTGTTCTGGTATAGACTGGCAGAGCCTGCTAGTATAGATGCAGGATATGCCAATAGAAGATTTTTTGCCACTACCATAGTGGCACCTCCATGCATGATGTTAGCTCTCTTCTGTCAGCACAGCTGGGTCTATGATGCGGGTTTTGCTGGCATACTTGTGTCTGCTGGGGAGGAGGATTCACATCCCTGACCTCATAGCTAGGCTGACAAAACCTAGTAGTGTAGGCCTGGCCTCACGGTAGTGATCCTGGGAAAGTGACTATGGGTATGTCAAGGGTATGTCTACACTGCAATCAGGAGATGTGATTGCAGCACTTCTTTCTCAAGCTAGCTTTGATCTAGCTACCATGCTATAGCATGGCAGCTCAAAGCCAAGCAGTCTCTGATCTGGATGAGTGATGTAGAAGAAGGCTACATCTACACTACAGGGGGGAGTCGATTTAAGATACGCAAATTCAGCTACGTGAATAGCGTAGCTGAATTCGACGTATCACAGCCGACTTACCCCGTTGTGAGGACGGCGGCAAAATCGACTTCTGCGGCTTTTTGTCGGCGGCGCTTACTACCACCTCCCCTGGTGGAGTTAGAGCGCCGATTCGGGGATCGATTGTCGCGTCCCGACGGGACGCGATAAATCGATCCCCGAGAGGTCGATTTCTACCCGCCGATTCAGGCGGGTAGTATAGACCAGACCGAAGTTTCTTATAGAGGGAGCAGCTTGTTCCCATTCTGCACATTGCAGCGTGATATCATCTGCCAAGCAGATGGTTGGTAACATTGTGCAGATTGGTCTTCTGCTGATGTGTTGTGGTGAGGCACCTCCCATATATTTAAATCGCCATATCTCTGTTTACCCATATTTGCTTCACGTGGATGTTGTAGGCCTTAAAGAGATAGTGTCTACCTGAAACTTAATCCGTTTCAAAAAAAGACTTTAAAAGTAGTTTCTGGTCCCACACTTAATCTTGAGTCCCCATGATAGTGTATCTAACTTTACAGTTATAGTTTTCTGTTATTAAAATGTTTTCTCTTGCTCTCTGAAAGTAACACAGACACTGACTGACAATGAAGAGTGCTATCACATGAATAAAATACATTGAAAAATAGAAGTAACTAAATTCTTCTTTAATTTTTCACTTATAATCATCATTGCTATTACTTGTTACAATGTTCAGACAACAATGTCACTGTTTAAAGTAGATGTAGTCATTTTAACGCCTTAAGTGCTTTGAGAACCTCCAATGGAAAGTAATGTAGAAAGGCAAGGCATTCATAAGCATTTTATTCAGTATAATAAGACTGGGTGCTAACTCTTCTGATTTCAGGTCAGTGCTCCAACATCGTCTGGAAAGTAATAACTGGTGTACTGGCTGTGGTTATTTTGGTGTTGCTTCTGACAGGTAAGGGCTTTAGAATAAGGGGAGAACATATCCTTGGATATTTTCATCTTCTGGCTTGTTTATAGAACTGTGGGAGTGAAACTAATGCAAATGCTCACAATATGCAGAAGGCTTAGATTCTCCCTTGCATCCTTGGTCAAAACTCCTGATGATAAATTAAGTAATATATAGTACTTGCATGACACTTCATGGTTATCGGATGCACTTTTAAAATCTGAACACCTATCTCATGTTAAGTATCGGTATTTCCATTTTATTCAAGCTTCCCAGCCTTATGTTTGTTCCACCCCATACTCAATTCACTAAAATATGTTGATTTTTTTTGAGATCGCTAAATTCTTATTGTAGCAGTTCCCTGTTAATTTGTATTGTGTGCTCACTCTCAGGAGAGTTCAAATTTGGCATTTTCTTTTCTTTTGTATACTTCTTTCTAAACAGCAGCAGAATTCAAATTGGTTTATCAGTTCATGATCCAAAATATGTAAAGTATTCTAGATCCAACTTGAATTACTATATTTTCTTTCTCTGAAATTCCCCTCATCAGTTTAATTGGATTCAGTAGTCGTTTTGTCCCCTCTAACTGTTTTATAGTCTTCTGTGTGCAGCTAACCAGAAAGGATTGAAAACTACAAAGTTACAAGGTCTGGTAACTGATATAAAATCCTGAATCAATGCCTAGAAAACAATGATAGTCTAAGAAACCAATCAAGTCACAGTTCTGAGGTCTGATACCTTAGAAAACCAGCAGGGCTAGAGAGTTCTGCTATGTATTTTAGGGTCATGCCCATTATTAGCAAATGCATAAGTGGTACAATAAAGATGGGAAAAGGTTCAAAATATAAAGGAGAGAGATAAAACAGAAATGTATTAATAAAAAAAAAGTCAAAAGGGCTAGGTAGACATGACACATTTTAGCCATTCAATAGCTTCAGGGTCATCAGTATGGAGTATGAAAAGTCCTCCTGATAGACCAGCAGAAGATGAGCAGCCATTCAGTAGATGTATGGCGTCTCCATGTGCACCTCAGCTTCACCGACGGCTGTTCCCGAGTCCCCAGATGTGATCGTTTCCTGCACTTCACCCTGCATCTGAACTGGTTGAGCTTGCCTCAGAGATAGCATGGCAGCTCAAAGCCAGGCAGTTTCTGATCTGTATGTGTGATGTGGAAGGAGTTTCTTACAAAGGGAGCAACTTAGGCCTTGGCTACACTTGCAGATGTACAGCGCTGTGAGTTAAACCTGACTTCGTACAGCTGAGTAGGGAAAGCGCTGCAGTCTGTCCACACTGACAGCTGCCCAGCGCACTGTCGTGGCCACATTTGCAGCATTTGCTGTGCCATTGGGAGCGGTGCATTATGGGCAGCTATCCCACAGAGCACCTCTTCCCATTCTGGCGCTGTGGGTTGTGGGAAGAGGGCGTGGGTGCAGGGCATTCTGGATCCTGTCCCAACGCCCCGTGATGTATCGCTTCGCATCCCAGAAATCCCTTTGTTTCCGTCCACCTTTGGCGCCATCTTTCAACGGTTTCTGTGCAGCGCGATCTGTCTGCGGGAAATGGAGCACGAACTGCTGAGGCGTATGCTGACTTATCTCGCCAGCACGTCACGTTTGGCTGTGGAACTATTCCTTAAGATCCAAAGTGACAGTGAGAGTGAGGAGTCCGACGATGCTATCGAGCCGCGTAACGCGTACGACACGAAATTGCTTGTGGCATTCACGGACATGCTCAGCACTGGAACGCTGCTTTTGGGCTTGGGAAACAAGCACCGAGTGGTGGGATCACATCGTCATGGAAGTCTGGGATGACGAGCAGTGGCTGCAGAACTTTCGGATGAGAAAAGCCACTTTCATGGGACTGTCTGAGGAGCTCACCCCCACCCTGCGGCGCAAGGACACGAGATTGAGAGCTGCCCTGCCAGTGGAGAAGCGGGTGGCTATTGCAATCTGGAAGCTGGCAACTCCAGACAGCTACTGGTCGGTCGCAAACCAGTTTGGAGTGGGACAGTCGACCGTTGGAATCGTGTTGATGCAAGTTTGCAGGGCCATTAATCGCATCCTACTCAGAAGAACCGTGACTCTGGGTAACGTGCAGGACATAGTGGATGGCTTTGCACAAATGGGGTTCCCTAACTGTGGAGGGGCGATAGATGGGACGCACATTCCTATTCTGGCACCACCCCACCTAGGATCCGAATACGTTAATCGGAAGGGGTATTTCTCTATGGTTCTCCAGGCGCTTGTGGATCACTGTGGGAGTTTCATTGACATTAACACAGGCTGGCCCGGAAAGGTGCATGACACGCGCATCTTTCGGAACACTTGGCTGTTCAGGAAGATGCAGGCCGGGACTTTTTTCCCAGAGCGGAAGATCACGGTAGGGGAAGTTGAAATGCCCATTGTGATCCTTGGAGACCCCGTTTATCCGTTAATGCCGTGGCTCATGAAACCCTACACAGGGAGCCTTGACAGCAGCAAGGAACGGTTCAACTACAGGCTGAGCCGGTGCCGAATGACTGTGGAGTGTACCTTTCGCCATTTAAAGGCCCGCTGGTGATCTCTGTATGGGAAGCTGGACTTGGCCAAAAACAGCATCCCCGCGGTTATATCCGCATGCTGTGCCCTCCATAATATTTGTGAAGGGAAGGGTGAAAGCTTCACTCAGGCATGGACCTCCGAGGTTCAACACCTGGAGGCTGAATTTGCACAGCCAGAGAGCAGGGCTATTACAGGGGCCCAGCCCGGGGTTGCAAGGATTAGGGATGCCTTGAGGGAGCAATTTGAGGCTGAAAACCAGCAGTGATATCTGGTGCCCTGCAGGGGAGTGAAGTGCAGTAGTTCCAATCTTTAGGAATCAGTGTTTGCTAAGCAGACTTGCAGTGCCTGTTTATTTCCTGGGCTAAGGAGTCTTTTACTTTATGCAATAATAAAGAATGTTTTCAAAGCCAAAAAATTCATTTATTGAAAAGAAAAAAAAAATATTTATTGAAAAGAAACAAGGGGGTGGAGTGGGGAACAGTACAATCACAGATTCGCATATGTCCTGTCTGGTGTGCTGTGCAGTGAGTGCTGCATTTCAGGATAGCTATACTGCATGGTGATGGGGGTTGAGTGCAGAGGGTAAGGGTCGTGGTTTTCAGGGCTGGGTGGTGAAGATACTGGTGTTGGAGGCAGCTGGTGGCGTGAAGAACACGGAAGTTGGGGAAAGTGGGTTGGAGGTGACAGTGGGGCACAATGGAAAGAGTTTTGGGACAAGGGCTGTGGGCGGGGGGGGGGGGGTGTTTGCGTTACTGCTCCTTCTGCATGGCTACGAGCTCCTGGATAGCGTCTGTTAGGCTCATAAGCATCCTGGAGTGCCAATCAGTGCTTTGCTGCCGGTGCTCCGTGCTTTGCCGCCGGTGCGCTGCGTTTTCCTGGCGGATCCTGCTTTTTCTCTCCCTCCAGTTCTGTGCTTTCTCATTCTCTTTAATACATGGCCGCATCACTTCTTGCAGCATGTCTTCTTTGCTTTTTTGCGGTCTCTTCCTGAGTCTTTGCAGTCTCTGAGCAGGCGATAAGAGGGACGGCTGAGGTCTCAAGGTTGATGCAGCTGTATAGGCAAAATGCAACATTTAACAGAGGCAGCATTGTTTATACCAGACAGAGTAATGATTTCCTCCACACTTAAGGAGTAGAAAACACACAGAGTCTACACAATTGCATAATTTTCCCGTCCGAAACAGAGCACACACATCCCACGGGAGCCTCAAAATGGTGAGTAAGGGGGACTGATTGTTTCAGGGCTGCACTGTCCTCTGGGTTTCTGTGCCTTGGGGAGAGCCAACAGCTTCAGGGGGCACCTACACTGAACACTGTCCCAACATTTTCCACAGGAGTTCGTCCTGGACGATATCTCGCTGCTGAGGGTGACCTGGGAAGCATGGGATGGTCTTCTTCTGCAATGCGGCTTCCACCCTGGCCCATATGCAGCTTGCCTGTGTGCAGCAATGGTCCCCTCGCGGCACAGTAGCGAGGACACGTTAGCCTGGCTGGGACAAGGACCACGGTGGCTCTCCCGATAAACCTGCGCAAGCGCATTGCACACGTTCTGGATGAGACATTCGAGGAGATTACCGAGGCCGATTGCTGCGATGTGATAAACCACATCAATGCACTATTCTGCATCTAGGCATGCATGCCTAACCCTCCTCTCCCAAAGAGCCCGCACCGAAAAAAAAAACCCGCTTACCGGGAACCTGCTCTTCTGTTTGTCCTACACCAAGTACCGGCCGCTGCGACTGGCTACCTTCCTCCTGGATCGAGAAGAGCTCCTGGCTGCATGGCTCCAGGGATTCCGGGGTGTCTTCATCCGGCCCACCACCCTCACTCCCGTTTTCTTCCTCCTCCTCCCCCCCCACCCTCACACCGGCTCTGAAGTGTCCATGGTGGTGCTCTGAGTGGAGGTGGGGTTAACCCCAAGTATCGCATCCAGCTCTTTGTAGAATCGGCAGGTCGCGGGGGAGCACCCGAGCGGCCGTTTGCGTCGCGGGCTTTGCGGTAGGCACTCCGCAGCTCCTTCGCTTTAATCCTGCACTGCAGGGCGTCCCGGTCATGGCCCCTTTCCATCATGTCCTTTGATACCTTCCCGAAGGTATCGTAATTCCTACGGCTGGAGCGCAGCTGGGACTGTACAGCTTCCTCCCCCCCAAACGCTGATGAGGTCCAGCAACTCGCCATTGCTCCATGCTGGGGCTCGCTTGGCGCGTGGAGGCATGGTCACCTGGAAAGATTCGCTGATAGCACTCCACGCCATGCTGGGCTGAGCAAACAGGAAGGGGATTTTTAAAATTCCCAGGGAATGTAAAGGGTGGGTCACATGGTTGGCTACCTGAGGCCAGGGCAGTAGAGTTTGAACTGATGACCAGAGCGGCTAGAACAGGCATTGTGGGATACTGCCGAATACTTCTGGAGGCTAGTCACAGCGCATTGGGTGGCCACACTGGCGCCGCAGCAGCAGCGCAATACTCGCTATTCCTCTCGGGGACGTGGAGTACATGCAGCCACGGAGATACAGCGCTGCAAATGCCTTGCCAGTGTGGACAGGGAGTGAGTTACAGCGCTGGGGGCAGCATTACAGTGCTGTAACTCGCAAGTGTAGCCAAGGCCTTATTCCCATTCTGCTCACCACAGTGTGATAGCATCTGCTGGGGAGATGGTTGATAAAGTAGTACAGATTAGTGTTCTGCTGATGAGTTGTGACAAGGTGCCTCCCACATATCTTTGAAAAGTGGCAGTTGTGGTGTCAAAGAGGGGTTTTGCTGCAATATAATGCCTGAATTAGGTGATGGAATATTTGAAAGGACTGGCAGCCACTCTGTACTGGCTGGTCTCATAGCCCTTTTTTGGTTCTCATTGTCTGATTCAATTGCACATTAACTAGCATTGTGCAGGGAGAGCTTAACCACACCAAAGCACAATATTCTCCAGCTGAGTAGCAGTACTATACTATACTGTACTGTACTATATAAACAGCATATGCTAATTGAAAGCCGGAAACAAATGTTGTGTGCCATCACTGTAGATACAAGCCTTTAAATCACACAATTCATTAATATAATCCCTTTTTCTTCCTAGTTCTCAATTCTGAACTGATTTTGGTAGCTGCTATGTCAAATTATCGGAGCTGGTAACCAAAGCATTATGCTACATGAAAGCAACTGGGAATTGCAGTGGAGGTATGTGGGTATGACTATGGCCTTGGCTACACTGGCGGTGTACAGCGCTGCAACTTGCTGCGCTCAGGGGTGTGAAAAAACACCCCCCTGAGCGCAGCGAGTACAGCGCTGTAAAGTGCCAGTGTAATCCGAGCCTGCAGCGCTGCATGCTATTCCCCTCGGAGAGGTGGAGTACATACAGCGCTGCGAGAGCTCTCTCGCAGTGCTGGCGGCGCGACTACACTCGCACTCCACAGCGCTGCCGCGGCAGCGCTGTGAAGTCCCGTGTGTAGCCAAGGCCTGAGATCGGAATTTGGTCCCTGTCTCTTGCTTCATTTTCTTCAGTGTATTCCCTTTTCTGTCCCATCTGATGCTTTCTTTTGTATCACTTTTTCTTTTCTTTCCTTTCATTAGCTACTTTCTTTCTGTCTCACATTACTCTTTACTCTCCACTGTGCTTCTTCATTTCCCCCCCCCTTCTAACTTTAGAGGTAAACTGCAAAATTAAAATAAGGGGTATGGGCACTTTATTCCCTGCTGCATTATGATTTATAGAGAAGGACTATAAGATTATTTTTAAATAAAGGGGTTTGTTCTGCTTGGTTTTTTTAATTAAAACTTCAGATCTTGCCTTCTTGGGAAAACACTGTGAACTATATGCATAAGATACATTGCCAGAGGAATAACTTTAAAAAATGTTTTTTTTTCTAGGTTTTTATATGTCATAAGAAACTAAAGACAACTTCCCCACCCTTTTCTTTGCATGTCACCTTTAACCAGTTTTTCCTGTCCCTTTTCCCTCCATTCCTGTCCCTTCTTCCTCACCCCATCCTCCCTCCTCCTTCTCTACTGCAAATGTGTTCAGAGGAAAACCAAAAGCTGCTTTCCTTCTCCTTTAGTCTGTAAGGACACAAGTCAAGACTTAGCTGCAGCTCCAGGTTGCCAAATGCAGCATTTTGTTCTTTCTGCATCCTGTGTGCAGCACAGAGGGAATGACTGTCACTTAACTGCCAGCAGAGAGCAGCACTGCTACTAGCTTCAGAAGGAGAAGAGGGAGCACTATGCCACTGACTTGCTGTCTTCTGGCCTTAGGGAAAATGACTTGCCCTTCTGTCTCAATTGCCCCATCTACAAAATGTAGATAATATTCCCCCACCTGCCTAGGGTTGTGAAGATTAATTAATATATGCACAGTGCTTTGAACATATAAAGCACTATTTATTAAAAAAAAAAAAAAAAAAAAAAGCTAAGTATTCTGAAAAATTAGGCACTCTTATTCTGGAATAAGAACATCCACACATGGAGTTAATCAGGAATAGCTATTTTGGAATAACTCCCTGTGAAGACAAGGTCCTATCTGGATTTTTGAAGCTATCACAAACTAGTGCTTTACAGCCTATAGAGAGAGGAATCACTTCTCCCACCAGGGAAATGCAGCTATCGCTGTAAGTAGTATGTGGCAGCTGTTTAACAATACACAGCAACATTGCAGAAAATTTGGGACAGAAAGTGGGTCTATCTTTTTATGGTTTTCATAGCACACCTTATCACTGGGGTGGCAGAGCCCCTAGTGAAGAACATTGTGTCCTTTTGAAATTGCAAGACAAAGGTAGGTTGGTTGCACTAGGTACCTATTCCAATTTAGTTTGTCCAGGACAACTGGCACTCTAAAACTTCAGCTGGAATTTCAATGATACTCAGACTAAGGTTTAGTGATATTCAGCTGTTCTGCTCTATCTCAGCAGCCTGTAATATGATGGCTAAGGAGAATATAACATGTCTTAGAATGTGACTATGTTGTTTGCCTTATGTCTCTCAGGAACTCTCTCTCCAAAGGTCAGGCAGTGTCCGGAAGACTGGATAGGTTTTGGAGGGAACTGTTATTACTTTTCCACTGATACAAAGAGCTGGGATGACAGTAAGGAGTACTGCGCCTCACATGGCGCAACACTTCCTGTGATAAAAGAGAAACTGCAACTGGTGAGAATGTGAAACTATTTTACCTGTTTTAACAAACATCCCATTACTGACTTATCTTATGTACCTAATGAAGCCTGTTCTGGAGGTTTCCTATATTGATTATTTATACAGCAATATAAATGTCTGTGGGAGAATTATAGACAAGACAATGGTAAACTAATGGTAAAATATTACATTATCATCCTCTAGAGAGAGAGCGGGCGGGGAATGTTTCAGAAAATCAGTGTGGTGGCACGTCAGAGAGAGGATTAATAGGTAATTGGGATGGACCATTTATCTTCACAGTCACTAGTAAAATAATGGAACAAATATTCAGAGGAGAAAATATGCTAAGCTGGGGCCCTATTCTTCCACTGCAGGATATGAATAATTCCACTTGAAATCAAGGACTTATGGGACAATTGGGGCTCAGAGTGGAGCCAATAGTAATGGAATGAATATAAAAAAGAAAGTGGAGACTGAATATTTGGGTATGGGGTTTAATAGGATATGAAGTAGTTTTCCCCAAGGGAAATGATGGCAACCCCATTGCTTGGAAACCTCAAAACTAGAGTTGACAAAACAATAGAAAATGAACTATAGGGAATAGTCCTTCACTGGCCCTTTGGAGTTGCAGTAAATGACCTAATAGTGTTTACGGGATCAGTCAACCAAGAAACTCTCTGTTATTTAAAGGGTGAGTGCCTGCTGAAAAACTGTTCTTAAATACATGGAAAAGCCCAGTGACTATCTCCTTCCCATGCATGGGTGATAAAATAACAATCAAAGTTTATTGTGCAGATGAGATAAGTATGGGCAATGGGATGCAAATTTAGGAATAATGGCAGTTGAATAGGGTAAGTAAGAGGAATTTGTGGAGATGTGCAGGAAAGAATGGTAGTGAGAGACCTGAAGCTGGGGCTTTCTGAGGACTTTTAGAATAAACTGGTGACTATGTGGAAACAATCTCATTAGCTTCTCTGTTGATAGAAATGACATGTCTTTTTGTGAATTAGGGTGGAAGTTAGTTCCATATTGTGCAAGTCTTCCCCTTCAAAATAGATCTTTTTAATTCCATCTGTAGAGACAATGCCGGCCTTCAAAGGCTGCATTTATCCCTAGTTGAGCTGACACGTTTTTATCTACAAGCCCTATAAAATACTGAAAAGAGTAAGGAGGAAGCAAATGGATTTCAATAGAAATCTCCTTGGATTTAAGATTAGGAACAGAAAGAAGTTAATTCCCTGTCTTTTTTTAATAAGTAGACTACTTCGTTTGAAATACCACTTCTTCAAGTCATAATGCCAATAATCAATACATAATGAATAAGGCTGTGAGTCTTTCATGGAGGTCACAGATTCCATGAATTTCCGGGACTAGATCCCCTCGGAAGGAAGACTCACCAGGCTGCAGCAGCCAGCTGTGGTGGGAGCCTGCAGGAAGGGTCAAATTTGAACAGGGATAGGAAGAGGTGGGAGGGTCGACACTAAGACCCTAAGGACAGCCCTGGTGGCAGAAGGCAGTACTTGATGCTTTTGAAGAAGGTGAAAGTCCCGCAGAATGCAATCCTATGTTCAACGTTGCACAACTGGAGCAGGGGTCTGAGCATGGGAGAAATTCCTTCTGTCCCCCACAGGTGATCATTTCATGCCCTGAAACAAGATACTGAGCTACAGCTACTGTTACTGCTCATGAAATTATGCTATCTCTTTTAAAACCAGATGCATCCGACGAAGTGGGTATTCACCCATGAAAGCTCATGCTCCAATACGTCTGTTAGTCTATAAGGTGCCACAGGACTCTTTGCTGCGTTTACAGATCCAGAACAACACGGCTACCCCTCTGATAATCTATTTAATTAATTAATCTATCTGTTTTATACTGCTGCCCACCACTGTAGTATCTGGGGCCAGATTTGTAAAGGTATGTAGGTGCTTAAAGATGTAGGTAGGCACCTAGTCAGAATTTCAAAAGTGCTTAGGCACCTACTTCCCATTGACGTGAATGAAATTGGGTGCATAGATGCCTAGTGGGATTTTCAGAAGCACCTATCTGCATCTTTAGGTGCCAAATACCTTTAGAAATCTGACCATCAGTGCCTTCCTTGAAAGACCTACACCAAGCGCAAAGTCCCTTGTGGACTTCATAGAGTTGTTGGCACTTCTCCCTTTTGGGAGTTAAAACTCTGCTTTGGCTTGGGGTATGGGTTTTGTTTTACATTTTGTTAATTTCCTATTTTTGGTTGGTCAGTAGGTGGAGGTTTAAGGGGTCAGTGTTTTGAGTGTTATTCTTACTGTAGAAAGGCTTTTTCAAAGAGGAAAGTTTTGCAGCATTTCCTTAAGACAGCCAGTCTCTTGATTTGCCTGGTCTCCCCTGGAAGATTGTTCCATAGCCACATCCCGTTGGCCCAGAATACTTTGTGCCCAGCTGTCATATGCTTTGTTCTGGGATTTGTGACCGCATTGTCCCAGAGGGGGACAGCGATCTCAGCAGTTCATAGACCAAAATTTGATCTTTGATGGAAGCTAGGGCTTAATTCACTAATTGCTTTGACAAATAGTACCAGGGCCATAAACTGACAGCTGACGAGGAGCCAGGGAGGAGCTTGAATACAGGCCTGATGTACTCACAACTGCCTAAACCATGGAGAGGGGAGGCAGCCACATTCTGTACCAACTGGAGCCTGTACATTCTCTTCACATTCAGCTATAGATACAGTGAATTACAGTAACCTGGACTGGATGTGACAAATGCATGGCTCACTATTGCCAGGTCCTCATCTGGAAGGAAGGAACTAGCAAGCTAACAGTGAAAGGGGGCAGTTTCAGATACTAATGCTCCTTGGATCCAAGCTTAGTAAGGAGTCCAACTGGCCCCTGACCTTTTTTACCACTTTGAAGAATGGGGGCTGTGTGCCTTCAGTAGAAGGTGGTGACAGTGTCTCGACTAGTTCTTCAAAGCATTTTCCCTCTCCAGCCAGCATCACTTGGGTCTTGCCTGCGTTCAGCTTAAGCCAATTGTTCTTCATCCAAGAGCTGATCTCTTGTAGACATTTTGACATTTTAGGAGTGGCCGTGGTTGCATCAGTTGATATCGCATCCCCATCTTAGTCTCTTCCTTCTCAAGATTATGCCAGTTTGGATCAGTACTTTCTGCCCACTTATTATCTGTAGTATCATAGAACCTAGGAACCCTAGTCAGGACCAGGGCCCCACAGTACAAACATTGTACAAAAAAGCGGTCCCTGCCCCAAAGAGCTTACAGTCTTAAGATTCCTCCTGTAGTTTGACTTGGAAAGAGGATTCTTCATTTCCTTTCCTAACCTGTTGTGTAGAGGTGCTTGGGTTTGTTCTAGATAACCTGCAAAGAAAACATATTGGGCCTTTGCCAAAAGTGGCCTGAAAGGGTTCTGTTTTTTGTTTTGTATTTTATTTTAAATTCCTCCCCCCCCCCACATTAGAAATTCAGGTCTTGTCTACCCTCTCTTAACGGAGAGACTCCATGGACAATGGAAGAACTAGTAGGTTTATGACATCACAAATACCGAAGGCATGAAACTTGAATAACTGAGGTGGGGGCAGGGCAGAGCAGGAAATCCTTAGCCAGACTTTTTAAAACTGTTTGCTTGCTTCTGTTAATATCTATTTAACTCAAATGGTTGGGAGGAAAACTCTCTTAGTGAAAGCTGTTATTAACATACCCAACTAGCACATCACTGGAGTAAAATCTGCTTCTCTGACACTCTCTTCCATTAGGCTTCGTGTTACTGGCACCAGTGGCAGTCATAGCTGTGTTGTTTGTGGTGTGGACCAGATTCTGGCTGAGAGCTGTTTCAACCCCAACAAATGGATCTGTGAGAAAGCCACCATGGAATTTCTAACTGTGAAGAGAGCCTCACTGGACTGAAATCCCCTCCCTGGTCCCAACAAAAGCTTGGTATAAATAGGGCGAGGAGCACTGTTACACCAAACACAAATGTAATACTTTGGGCACAACGTAAGATTTGAGGCTAAAAGACTTAATAGGCCAGAGATTTAACTTCTCTTTCCCCTTGAGCTAGTCCCCCACAGGAGAATCCCTAAAGGTGTATGTAATGCAGCGATTCCCAACCAGTGTGCTGTCAGGCCCAAACAGCTGTGCCTGGAATTTTTTGAAAAACTACATAAGAACAAGGGGGGGAAGCCGCCTTCTGATTGGCCATCTGCCTCACTGCCCCTCCTTGTCCAGGGGTGGAGCAACCAATCAGAGCTTCCTCTCTTCCCTCCTCCTGTCTTGTGTGAGCAATGGATCAGCTCTTCTGCCCCTCCCCTTCTCTCCTGCAGCTGCCAGCCGGAGGTGAGGGAAAGAGCCCCTGGAGATCGAGGTATGCCACGGCAGAGAAAAGGTTGGGAACCACTGATGTAATGTACAAGGGAGAGGGGAAAAAAAAAGTTAAAAAATCTTGGCTGAAGATGGAACCTATGCCAAAGCCTAGCTACCCAAGCTAAGAATCTTCAGGTTAATGTCTCCTACAGCATCTTTGTAGAACTATTGGTCTAGTCAACATCACATCCTTAATACTATATTTCCCCAAGCTCCTTTCCAAGCAGCAGCGTCTGTAGCCGCCCAGGCACCTTCCACCTCTCTGGCTTGTACAGAAAAATTGAATTGTATATTACATAATTTTTCTTCCCCCTCAAAGCTCCTTGGGGCACTATCTGTTTCTACCCCTCCCTCCCATTGCAGGGCCTGCCAATGAACATTTCCCCTTTGTTTGAGCGTAACTCCATTTATATTTGCTGTTCGGGACCACTAACTTTTTATTTGACTGAAATAGCCAAGTACACAGGCTGTTTGTTTCAGGGAGGTCTTGTGGTGAGATCTAAGAATCAGGAGCTGGAGAGCTGGCTTCTCATCCTGGCTATGACACTGATTTCCTGTATGGCCTTGGGTCTCTCTCGGCCATAGTTTCCTGATACCTGAAACTGGGATAATGATACTTCCCTACCTCACAGGAGTGCTGTGAGGCTTAAGTCAGAAATGGCTGTGAAGCACTCAGATACTACAGTGTTGAGTGCCATAGGAATGTCTGTAAATAAACAGGCATCCATCTGTAATTATTTTGCTCTGGAAGGGTGGTAGCTATTATTCATACAGGGCTCTGTATAAAAATTGTGAAGTCTCATAAAACAAAATTGCTGTTCATTTCTCACGCACACACAAAGTATTCTTTGCAATCTGTAACATATGGGTTGAGATCCTTTGTATTAGACTGTGGAATCCATATCACTCAACCTACAACAACCCAAAATGAGGGACGTGAAAAAAATCATTCATGCAGGAAGTTTAGAATGCTGTGGGATTTGTTCCTTTTGGGTAAATACCGCTTACTATAACCGCAGGGCAATGATTCTGTATTCCAGATGTAAGCAATTTTTCAACCATGAAAATGAGGCGACACCAGGTTTTGAGTTGTGCCAGAATGTTCCAGAACGCCGTTCTGTCACTTTTTTTGTGGTGGAGTTGAGTTTGGCAGTGCACTGGGGTCGGTTGCCTCTCACTAGCTCACTCCACCCCAAGCCAGGGAAAGGTGCTTTGACGGATGCACTGGGGACTCGGCCAGAGATCCATGCTGCTGATAGATTGCCAGTGCCAGCAGGGAGCCTGTGGTGGTGTCACAGGATGGTTTTTCTACATTTTTCCCATGGCAAACAGATTTCTAGGATCCCTGCATATGACTCATACTACTTCTATAGTGCAATCATCATTTAGAACAGCGTTTGTGGGTTGGGACCCCAAAGTGGGTCTGTGACAGCACCCCCCGTAAGGCTTTATGGAAATATGCTTATGAATATATATGACATAACTGGAATATGTTCTGTGCTACATATGCCATGTAACATATCTATGTAAAGGTTATGATCTACTGAATCTATTAATCCTATTTGGATGCATGTATCATTTTTTGTACTCAAAGTTATGAATATTGGCCATGTACTGGCTTGATTTCTAAATAACCTTAGTAGAGCATTTGGTCAGTTCCTGGAGAAAGGATTTCACAAAGTTAAGTGCCCAATCAGGAAGCACTTAAGGAACAATGCATCTTGGAATGCTCCAATCCACATAAGAAGTCTTCCTGGAGACATTCAAGATACCATGTGGGCAATGGCTTCTGCCTGTAAAAACTGTGAGTCATGCATGGGCATGCGACTTGCCCAGGTGACTCCAGAACTCCATCTTGGAGCTGGACTTTGCATAGGAGAGAGGAGGGGGTCTCCACCCACAAGAGAAAGTCTATTTAAGCCCATGGGAGACCCCTCCATTTGGTCTTCAGCTGGCTAAAGAGAGAACCTCTCCACCCCCAAAGATACCTGAAAGAAACTGAAACAAAGGACAGTGACTGAAAGGGGTGTAAGTGATTGCTGGACCCAGACTAAAAGGAGATTAGTCTGTAAAAGGAAGCATTCTGGAACTGGTGAGGATTTTATCTGTATTCAGTTGGATTAGACATAGACTGGCGTGTTTTATTTTATTTTACTTGGCAATTCACTTTGTTCTGTCTGTTACTACTTGGAACCACTTAAATTCTACTTTCTGTATTTAATAAAATCACTTTTTTACTTATTAATTAACCTAGAGTATGTATTAATACCTGGGGGTGAGGGGGCAAACAGCTGTGCATATCTCTCTATCAGTGTTATAGAGGGCGAACAATTTGAGTTTACCCTGTATAAGCTTTATACAGGGTATAACGGATTTATTTGGGTTTAGACCCCATTGGGAGTTGGGCATCTGAATGTTAAAGACAAGAACACTTCTGTAAGCTGCTTTCAGCTAAGTCTGCAGCTTTGGGGCAAGTAATTCAGACCCTGGGTCTTTGTTGGAGCAGACGGGCATGTTTGGTTCAGCACGACAGGGTGCTGGGGTCCTGTGCTGGCAGGGAAAGCAGGGGCAGAGGTGGTCTTGGCACATCAGGTGGCAGCTCCCAGGGGGTTTCTATGATTCAACCCGTCACAGGGTCGCCACCCCATTTTAATGGGGTTGCCAGGGCTGGCATTAGACTTGCTTGGGGCCTGGGCCCAAAGCCCGAGCCCCACCGCCCTGGGCCAAAGAGCTCTGGGTTGTGGGGCTCAGGTTACAGCCTCCCGCTTGGGATTTAAGCCCCTGGACTTCTGCTTTGGCCCCTCACCCTGGGCGGTGGGGCTTGGGCTTTTGCTGTGCCACCCCCCCCCACAGGGCAGTGGGGTTCGGGCAGGTTCAGGCTTCAGTCCCCCCTCCTGGGGTCATGTAGTAATTTTTCTTGTCAGAAAGGGGTCGTGATGCAATGAAGTTTGAAAACCCCTAATTTAGAAAAAAAAACCCCACAAAATAAATCCCTTATTGTCTTTTAAATCTAGTGGATTTAGTCCATACATTTTGATTGTATAAGCATTCTGCCTTCTTTAAGGCTTACACTAGAAAAAGAGACTTCATTCACGTGTAGAAAGATCGTTTCTGAGTCACAAGGCACACAAATGTGCAGCTTCTAATTTGGGATAAAAAGCATATTAGATCATCTAGTCTGACCTTCTGTATATCACAGGCCACCAGCACCCATATACTAAACCCAACAACTGAAATTAGACCAAAGTATTACAGCCCACAGGAGTCTAAACTATTACGTGCCACAGGCAGAGAATAGGAGGGGCTGAGGTGCACCACTGCCCAAAGTCCCCACAATCGTAGAGAAATGATGAAATGAGATACAGTAGACTCCTGTTTATCCAAAACCCTGTTCTCCTAATCTCTGCATTATCCCAATCCCTTCCTAGTTCCCCAGCCTGAGGTATATGCTTCAGAGGGCATGCATCTCAGGCTGGGGGACAAGGAAGGGATAGGGATAATGTAGAAGTCTGGATAACAGAGGAGAGACTCCCAGCCAGGACTGCAAGGAGGAGTCCCCCGCACTGGGTGTGGGGAGTGTGTGTGTGTGTGTGTAGGTGTAGGAAGGCCACCCTGCTGCTGAATGGCTCCTGTTCTTTCAATCAGGGCTGGATTAGCCTTTTGTGGGCCTGGTGCCAAACATATTTGTGGGCCCCCATGGGCGAGGGGCCAGCTGAGGGCAATGGGGCATGGTGGGGGGCATCAGTCCCTGGAGCGAGGGGCTGGCTGGGGGCAATGGGGCACGGGGAAGGGGGGTTATGAGGAGGTCTGTATGAGGGTGGGGACTGAGGGGGGAGTCTCTTGTGTGAGGCTGGGTGCAGTGGATCTCTCTGGGCTGGGCTGAGTGATTCCAGGGAGCTGTGGGGAAGGGGCGGTCTCTCTGTGGGACTAGGCTGGGGGGGGTGCCAGGCTGGGAGGTCCCAGTGAGCTGTATGTAGGGGGAGGGGTGGGCTAGGAGCAGTGGATCTCTGTGGGGCTGGGCTGGAGGGGTCAGGCTGGGGGTCCCGGGGCGAGCCAGTCTCTCTCTCTTTCTGGGGCTGGGCTGGGGGCAGTGGGTCTCTGTGGGGCCAGGCTCAGGGGGTCCTGGGGAGCTGTGGGGGATGGTGCCAGGACGGGGCCAGTCTCTCTCTCCACAGGGCTGGACTGGGGGCAATGGGTCTCGGAGGGGGCGGGCTAGGGAGGTTTCAGGGGAGCCAGGCTATGGGGTTCTGGGGAGCTCTGTGTGTGGGAGGCATCCTGCAGGGGTCTCTCTTTCTCTCTGTGGGGCCGACTGAGGCCCTGTCTGCGATGGAAGCAGCCGGGCATGGCTCTGCCTCCCACCCGGCCAGGAGGAGGGACCCGCCACCAAGACGCTGGGGCTGGAGCCATGTCTTTATGGGCCCCTTCCAAGTGTGGGGGCCCAGCACTGTAAACCCGGTACTGCTCTCAATGATCTAAACACCATATTATCCAAATTAAATCATGCTATTCGGATAATAAGTAGCATACTGTGTACCCCGCTAACTCTGGCAAGTGACCTCTACCCACAAACTGCAGAGGAAGGTGAAAAAATGCCAGGGTCACCGCCAGTCTGACCCAGGGGGAAATTCCTTCTTGACCCCACATACGGTGATCAATTAAACCCTGAGCATGTGAGCAAGAATGAGCCAGTGAGAATTTTTGGTGTCACCTCAGAGCATTGGTCCACTCTGTCCAATGTCCCATCTTCAGCCATGGAAATTTCTAATGCCTCAGAGGAAGAAGACCAACCACACCCCCTCCACAGAATACATTATAAGGAGGGGAGGGGAATTCCTTCCTGACCCCTGCAGATGGTTGTCTGAAGCCCTGAAGCATGAGCTTTTAGGAACATAAGAAATAAACCAGAAGTGAGCTCCAAGGCTGTTGAGCCCTGTTCCCTACCATCACAAGCAACCCCATCATTCAATCGCACTCTCTCTTAAAACTAATTAAATTGTTTGCCCTCACAACTCTTATAGGAAGCTATTCTAGAACCTCACTCCTCTGATGACAAGAAGTCTCCTTCTAATTTTGAGCCTGAATTTGTTCATGGCCAGTTTATATCCATTTGTTCTTGTGCCACATTATCCTTTAGCTTAAATAGCCCTTCACCCTCTGTGGTATCTACCCCCTTGATGTAATTATAGACAGTAACCATATCTCCTCATAGACTCATAGACTTTAAGGTCAGAAGGGACCATTATGATCATCTAGTCTGACCTCCCGCATGATGCAGGCCTCAAAAGCTGACCCACTCACTCCTGGAATAATTCTCTCCCTTGACTCAGCTGTTGAAGTCCCCAAATCATGATTTAAAAACTTCAAGTCGCAGAGAATCCTCCAGCAAGCGACCCCTGCCCCATGCTGCGGAGGAAGGCGAAAAACCTCCAGGGCCCCTGCCAATCTACCGTGGAGGAAAATTCCTTCCCGACCCCAAATATGGCGATCAGCAGAACCCCGAGCATGCGGGCAAGATTCTCCAGCCAGACCCACATTGACCATTGATACTAATTACCAGCGATGGCACGTTATTGACTTATTGACTAAAATCATGTTATCCCATCAAACCATCCCCTCCATAAACTTATCAAGCTTAATCTTAAAGCCAGAGAGGTCTTTTGCCTTCTTTCTGCCAGACTAAATAAGCCAAGCTCTTCCAGTTTCTTCTCATAAGCCCTCCATTCCCCTGATCAGCCTAGTAGCTCTTCTTTGCACCTGTTCCAGTTTGAATTTATCTTTCTTGAACATGGGTGACCAGAATTGTAGACAGTGTTCCAGATGGGATCTCACCAGTGCCTTGAACAGTGGATTAATATTTCTCTATCTGTACTGGAAATGCCTCACCAAATACATCCTAGGATAGTTTTTGTCTTTTTATTTCTGAGACTTTAGGGTGTATTAGCTTCATACTTTTGCTTCACTGGGGACATAGGCACCAAACTCTGTGAGGTGGTGGGGCTTAGCACACACCTCTCTGGTTAGCATCTCCCATTGGCAGCTCCCCACGTAGAGTGTTTGCTTTTGTGGATCCAACTCTGAGGTCTCTCTCTCCACATTCATTGTATACAGAGCTTAGGTACCTAACTCAGGATTTGTGAATCACAGGGGTGTTCCTGTGACTTTCCTGGTGCTTAAAAACTAGCCGTTATGAAACTGATCATTGCAATGCCTCAGGGGTTGTCTACACTACGCAGCTTTTAGCGACAAGGCTGTGTCAACACAGCCTTGTTGCTAAAAGTCAGCATGTGTGAACGCTCTCTATCGGTATTTTGTCGGCACTTTTGCCAACAAAATACTTCCAGGCCCGCGAGTGGCCCTGCCGACAAAGCCTCGTTCACAATGCTACTTGCCTCCGCAAAACTTTTGTCTTTTGGGGGGGGGGGGGGGGGCGGAGAGGGACGGGGAAGGCTGGGGCTTTTTTAAGTACCCATGAAAGACAAAAATTTTGTCCACAACGTCGCAGTGTAAACAAGCCTTAAGTCCCATTGTGAATCTAGCCCTTGGTTTTTTTTCTCACTGCTAAGAAAGGTGACATTTGTTTTGTTTAGCATGGGCTAACTCTAATGTTTGGCTCTCTATGGGCTAACACTAATGTTTGGCTCTCTATTGAGGTTAAAAACACAGTGAGGACAGGGCAGTTTGGTTTTAGCAGGCGGAAAAGGCATAAGAAAATAGAATAAAATCAGGGGGCAATATGCTTATATGTTTGTGCAAAAGTAGAGAAGTACAAATTTTGTTTTGAAAACTTGATGTTTTCAAATGTGTGTAACAGTGACAATGGGGGCAGAGGCGAAATCTGTATCAGGAACAATGGTGGCTTTTCTGCCTGATAGCTTGTGTTTAAAAACGGTATTCATAAGTATTTCAAATACTGTTCACAATGTCTTACAATAGTTTAAATGTTTTGTGTACATGAAATGTTTGTTTACTATAGGCCATTCAGTTTCTAATCTACACTGGAAAGAGACTAATAAAGAAAATACAATACCTTCATTCAAGGTTTTACATATAATAGACCTGTGGTTTAACTCTGTAGAATGCTTTTCCAAATTATAAAAATACCTTTCTTTATTTGTGTCCAACTGTAAAATAGAGATTTCACAATGGCAGTAAATTGTGACGGGTGTGCCCCCAACCATCACAACTTACTACCCCCAGACCAGGAGATGGGGAAGGGTAAGAGTTAGCACATTGTACCAGGTGTACCCCCATCCATCACAATTTTCTACCTCTGGACCAGAGGATGGGCAAAGATAAAAGCAGCAAATTCCAACAAGTGTACCCCCACATCCATCATCATTTTTTACCCATGGACCAAAGGATGGGGAATGTGAGAGGTAGCAAATTGTGCCAAATGTAACCCCACCCGTTATTTTGCTAACCCTGGACTTGAGGATAGGAAAGGTGAGATGTAGCAAATTGCAACAGGCATACCCCTTCCGTCACAATATGCTACTCTTGGACTAGAGAGTGAGAAAGGTGGGAAGTAGCAAATTATGACTTTAGCAGTTTGTAACATTATACTAAACTGCTACCTGACATATTGTGCTATCAGTACGGATGTTCTTTTGCTGCCCTGTCACAATCTGCTACCTCTCACCTGCTCATTGGCCGAGAGGTAGCAAATTCTGACAGGTTTTTTTTGACGCTACACTGGCTATGACGGAACATAGGTCACGTGATCCTGGGGGCTCCTCAGCAGCCCTCTCCCCCCAAGTCAGACACCACGGGGGGGCCTGAGCACTTGGTCATTGGGAGGAGAGGGCCTGGGACCCCCTGGCCACCTGCTGTCCCCAGGTGAGGGGCAGAGCTCAGGCTGCTGTTCCGCCTGCAGGCAGGGTCGGGGGAGGTTTTTCCCTGTGCGCTCAGCTCCCTTGCCCCACCTGGGAAGGAGCCTGGCCACAGATCAGTGGGGGCGGGGAGGGGTGTTTTGAATCAGGGGAATATTCTGTCCCGAACTGCAAGCACTTCTGGTGAGTGGGGAAGGGGCTCAGAGACCAGCTTCTCTGTGGCCTGGACAGGTCCCCTCTGGCTCTGCCATGCTCTGTCCTCCTGTGAGAAATGTCACTGGCCCAAATGCCTGAGCTCATGGCCCTCTGCTGTTTGGCCCAAATGGCTGAAGTTTTTCAGCCACTCTGGAGAAATTTCCCCTCCAAAACTTCCAGCTCAGGGCAAATGCTTGAAGCAGAGCAGGGCCAAGTCTTCCTGCCCTGCTGCCCCATGCACTCACTTCATGGGCAATCAGCCACCTAGGGCTGATCTACACTAGAAATGTATATGTGCATAGTTACCTCTCTCAGGGGTATGAGAAAACCACCCCCCTGAGCGACGTAAGGGTTGCAGGCATAAGCACTCAAGTGCACAGCGGTATGTTGGCGGGAGACGCTCTCCCGCTGACAGCTACCGCTGCTCATTGAGCTGGTTTTATTATGTCGACAGGTGATTTCTCTCCCCTCAGCATAATGTGGCTACACGAGCGCTCTTAGAGCGACACAGCTGTATTGGTACAGCTGTGCCACTGTAAGATTGTAAATGTAAACATTCTCTTAGGCACCCACCTTTGAAAATGTTGACTATTCAAAGTCCTTATCTGACCCTTTCTGGAATTCACCAATCTCCACCTCTCACTTTAGCAAAGAATTGTAAGGTCTTCAGGGCAGGGACTGTCTACTACTGTGTTTGTACGCTGCTGAGCACAGTGGGGCCTCGTTCTTGGTTTGTCCTCAGGCACTACTGCAATAAACATGATTATTATTAATAATAATATGAGAACTGACAAAGCTGTGAGGGAAACAATGACTTGTAAAATATTGAGGCTTGAGAGAAGCAACCAGGCTGTTCTATTGAGCACATCTATTAAAAAGAGAACGGAAATAGAGAAAGTTTTACAAAAGGTGTTGAGACTCAGGACCCATGGAGTGGGGTGAGGATGATGAATCTCAGAATCTGCAAACAGGCCTTGATTCTGTGGGTGTGGAGTGATGGCGTGAGAGTATAAACACAAAGCAAACAGATGAGCTGGGTCCCCCTCTTGAGAGTGCTGCAGCTTGGCTGCTAATTACTCTAATCCTAGTAGTAGGAGTGAGATCTCAGGCTCCAATACTGCAATGAGCTTCACACATGCAGACTCCTGCACCCTCATGGAGCCAGAATCTCTTCAGTGGGCCTAGAGGGAAATGGAAGATAGATGGAACGAGGTGTGGGTGGGACTGAAGAGACCTGGGCTTACTACCAAAAAGTAATATTTAATCATTTTTTCCCCAGCAGTGCTAATGAGGTGCTTAGCTATATGCCCCTCTCTTCCGCTCTGGTCCTGCAAGCACCTCTTCACAAGTGGAACTTTATACCCATAAAGAGCTGCTTGTTGGCTCAGGGCATAAATCACACACAGACAATACAGTTCAGGCATTTGCTTGTCTGGTGGGCTTTTTAAAAAATCTATATTCTAAATTTGGTCAGGCCAGATTTGGAATTTTGGTTTGGTCTAACTCTAGTTTCCATAGAAAAACAAAGCGGTTTTGAATGCTGATAACTGGACATGAAAAAATTCTATCTTCAGAGGCTCCCTAAAATCTTGCATTTTGTCTCAAGCTGTATTAATACTTTTAAAAGAGTTTAGAATAGTATGTACAGTATGATGCTACTGCTATAGAATGAGCTGAGGGGTGAAAACATTATCTGATACTTCTTTCAATATCTCCTCCTGAAAGCCCCATGGTTTTATTGTAAAGAAAATATTTTAATGGGGAAAGAGCATTTGACTGGTACAAGGGGAGGGAGGAAATTCCAAGCACAAGAGGCGGCATGGAAATAGACATGGAAAAAAGAATAGGAAAAGGTTCAAAGAGGGTTTCAGGAGGAAAGGTCTATCAGCATATAGTAAGAACTTTGACATTCCAAATTCCCTTTTTGTTCAAACCAAAACCCCATTCCATAATTTCCCCAAGATTTGGGAGGGACAGAATTCAAAATCACAACCCACATTCAGAGCTGAATTTTGTAAATGTCCCCTAGTTTTATAAAGGGACAAACCAACATTGTGGAGGTGAACACTTTTGAAAACATTAGCATGTTTGAAATCCACATTAAATTTTTACATCTTGAGCTTGACTGTAATGGAAACTATGATAAAACAATAGAAAAAAATCTGTAATCCAAAAAATAAAAATAAATTGTTTCTGTTACAGTAGTCCAGTGGCAAAGTATCAGTACTAAAGATTCCAGCAAAATTCCAAGGGTAAAAGCCTGGCCCTGTTGAAGTCAATAAGAGTTTTGCCATTGATTTCATGCGGGGGGAGGAGGATGAGAGAGATTTCACCACAAATGTTCAGGCTTTGCTGTTATTGAGATTCCAGTTACATTTAAAAAGAAAAATAAACTAACCTGCCAATAAGGATGCTAAGAAAAAAGCCAGCCTAATAACCTTTAATCCACAGCGATTGTTAAAGACACATGTCATGCTGTCCTTAATTGTGAGTATTTTCTAAGACTTAATATACTTATTGATGTCATATTAGTGTTCACAGTAGTCATGCAGTATGTTAATACATTGGATTTGTGCCCATTCTTCTTACTTGATTCTTGCTTACCAACAGTTACTCTTCATCATTACCAAAAATAACAATTAAATAAAAATGTTACTCGAGACCATGCGATTGTTGAAGTTGCTTCTGGAGGTATTTGCTTTTCCCCCCATCTGGACTTTTGTTTCCTATGGGATTTATTTGCAATCTACCGGATGAGGATCTGAGGGGAGTTTGCCAGATCTGGGGCTGCATCATTCAGCACATCTGGAAGTGGTTTATGGGGCTCTTTCACTACGCCAGTGCAATGTCTGGATTCTGAGCACCTTCTCAGAGGCAGAAAAAGGAAAGAAAAACCAGCACCGCTCCAAAGTACACTTGAAGGATTTGAAAAAGGATTCCCAATTTAAAAGCATTACTGTGGCCCTTTAAGGCTCATGTACCTAGGATTTCCAAGGGGAGTCATGGGCAAGGCAGTTTTGGCATGAGCGCTTGCAGTTTTGGGTGAGCTAGGAACCGAGTGTTGTCGCCCTGCAATTCTTCTGGAGAAAGAAGCCGTGAGTGCTGTGCTACGTTTGAAAGGTAAAGACTAATTAAACAGGAAATATCTAAACAGTAATGTCACTGTTTCATATGCAGCTTTCCCTGCTGCCGCCCCTCATTTTGTTATATGATCTGGCAATTGTGTCTAGAGACGTCAGATTCCAGTAATCCGCGTTTAGGAAAACTAGGGGTAAATGTTTGCAGAGTAACAAGTCGAGTTCCTTTCTTTCTTGAAAAGCTACAAAATGCAGATATTAAGAATCTTTTCAAATATTGAACTAAAAGTTTTGTTATATGTGAGTCTTTCCAGGTTTGGATTTTAAAGATTAAAAACTTGGAGCGATTTGGACTGTTTTAATTATGTCTGGAGCTAGTGTAGGGTTCTGACAGGCCAGCTGCACATCGCAGTGACTGCAAGTTACATTTACAGTTTGGGACAAATTCTGTAAGATCCTATTGAAATCAATGACAAAACGGCCATTGATTTCACTGAGGCCAGGATTTCACCCCAGGAGTGAGAATTTTGTCCACTTACAAAAATTACTGATTCAAATTTCCAGACTAGAAAGGAAACAATATTTGTGTTCTGTGCACAGGAGAGGAGATTTCTAAAGGCAAAGCTCTTCTCTTGACTGATCGCCTGATCTACTTACATATGTAAATCAAGGGGGTTCTGTGCATATGGAGAGAGCAGAATATTGGAGTCTAGATAAACAGTGCAGATCTGATAAGAATTTAGCCCTAAAATAACTTTTACCTTACACTATGTTTATTAATTTGTCTTTTTCAAACCAGTCGCAATATTTACATGCATACAGACTGTTCTGTTTATGTGTTCTGTTTAGAATTTAACTTGTCAATCAAAATTGGAGACTGACTCGAGATCTTTCCGTAAACTCAGAATTAACCAATAAGACATAACTGTATTTTGTGACTCAGCTTTCAAGAATTCATACCACTCTAGGCTCCTCTCCCTTCTCAATGAATCAAAATGAATTATATTTAAAAATAATAAACATAATATCTGTAGCTCCAGGCATGAAAATATGGAAAAAGGGGGTTGAGATGCCAGGAACAGCTACAGTGCTAGAGGGAGAAACGTCACACACGTACATTGTTTTCTTTTTTGCCTGTGGTGCTGTGTAGTTCTTGTTTGTTTTAATTTTTGATATCTTATCTCATGTCTTCAATAACTTGTTTCCTGAAGTTTCAGTTTGCTTTCATAGATTTACAGGCCTCAGGCGATTGGAATGTAAAAAGAAATTCCCCTTAAACATATTGCTCCAGATTATGACTGACCCTCCATAGGTGTAGTAGAGGGGCCAGAAGGCTAGCAGTGCTTGGGAGCTTGAGGAATGTGGGCTGGCCAGCATCAAAGGCAGCTCTTATTAGGGGCAGGAGAAAGGCCTTGTGCTCCCTGTACACAACTAATCATCCTTTTTGTTTCCAAATGTGTGCCTAGTGTGGTATTTTATTTTTAAAAAGAACTGTTTACGAGGGATTTTTTTTAAAGGCCTATATCCAGGGAAGAAAAAAAAAAAGTAATATTATTTTTTTTAAATGATGCAACTCAACATCTCTATGATGAGCCCATCATTAAAATCAGTGGGAGTTGTGACAGGTCTAAATTTGGACCCATAAATTTAAAAATAAATCATAATCTGCTTTTTACTATTAAGATTTTCTAAACTCGTACCGCTTAAAGTACAAAGAAAAAAGTAATTTGGCTTCTAAAATACAAGGAAATGTGGGATTTTCCCATAAATGTCCATTAAGGGAATTTAATACTTTCCTCAGAGGCATCTGATCCTGGCCACTTTCAGCGCTTGACTACAATGACAGTTTTAAGGAAACTTCTAGTTGCTCCAGCACTATAGATGATGTGGTTAAAATGCTCGTGGCCAGTCTTCACCAATGCTCTCCCCTTGTTGCTACAACCCGTTGAATTATGCTGTCCCCTGGTTGCTGCCACCAGTGAAATTACACTGATGTTATAGCAGTGGGGGAAGAGTTCCCTACAATTGTCAGTGCAGACACAGCCCAAGACAGAGACAGGATTCTAGGCTAGATAGCTCCTTTGTCGTATTTAGTATGGCAATATCTATGTTGCTGTGTGATTGATTATAACAAGATCTAGAAATGGCATTATGGTGTTTACATTTGTTGTTCTGCTGTATGGGGAGTCAAGGATAATTTCAATGGATTAAAATACCTACAGATGCATTTTGTAAACACATTGTATATTTGCATATGTTTTATTTTCTGTTTTACATTAAGAAAAATCTGTGTTATAGAATGTAAGTATTGCTGATATAAGTGACTGTACTGAGTTTATCGAAACATTAATTGTTTCGCTATAGTTATATAGCTTTGAAACTGGTTCATGTATTTAAAACATTTTTGCTTTATAAATTCTGGATTATATAAGGTCATAAATTGTTGCCCAAAACATTGCAAATGTAATATGTTTTCATGAAAAGCTTTGCAAAGTTAGGATCCAATCCTGCTTCCATTCAAGTCAAAGGCAAAACCTAATGGTGCAAAATTGGGCCCATAAAATACTAAAGAAATATTCATCACTGTGTTTATAACTTCTCTCTTTCTCTCTCTCTTTTTTTTTTTAACTACAGATTGCAGTTCTTAACCAAAGGAACATATGGCTCTGTTAAGGAAAAGTAAGAAAGATTCAGAACATTTCAATATCAAATTGATTCACATATTTTTTTAAACAGCTAGATAAAGATCATGTAAAAATTTTACAGGAGATTGCATAGGAGGGTTGCATGCTAATTTATTACTCCAATTCTGCAAAGCACTTAAACCATTCCTAACTTTAAATTTATGATGAGTAACCCCTTCCCTGCTCAGCAAAGCACTTAAGCATGTGCTTAACCCCATTGAAGTCAATGGGAATACTCATGTACTTTGCTGTATTAAAGGCTATAATGACAGCATCTAATCCTGACACATGCTTAGCACCTGCAAATTCCATTGAAGTTAATAGGCCAGATTCAGAAATGACATGTATGTTGTATCCACCACGCAAGGTATTAACAAACTTTAACAGAACTTTATTTACAGTGGAAGTCTCTTTTCCAAGCTGTAACTGCACACCCTGTAACTCTCCCAGCCTCCTCAACTCCTCCCCCCTCCTTCCTGTTTCCTGTCCTTTCAGACTCCCAACAGCCAGTGCTCCCAGTTCCAATAATCACATGCAGCATCTAAACACCACAATGTAATGTGGTGTAAATTAGAAGTTAGTAAAAGTGGGTGAGTCTAAACTGTTGTAATTTATATACCGAGTGTCTGGTAATAGATCTAAGAGGGAGTAAATTAAACTGTGTGGAAGAGGCTAGTTTAACATACATCTTTCTTACATTTTCCTTTTATGTGTTTTCCTGTTACCTGCCTCTCTTCCAGTCTTCGGTGTGGAAATTATACAAATATAGACTTTCTTATATCTGCTCACCGATGTGTAACTTGCATCATCTTGCACATCACTTCTGAATTTGAATCAATGGAGAAAATCTTGAGAGGTGCCACTCTGTGTTGGCCTGATTGACACTGAGAACAGTGAGGCTGTAGAATGGCTTCTCATTAGGTTCACAGTTAGGTCCGTTGGAGTTATAGAAGCTCTTGCATGTAAGCACTTCCACCTCCTCCTATACCTGTTTGCAGATCCCGATCCTTCTGTTTTCCTCATGGAGGAGCCATGGAAGCTACTGCAGTGTTGAGGCAATATTAAACCGTATGAAGCACTATGTAAGAGCAATCCAGGGACTGGGGCTCACTCTGAGCCTTCCAAAAAGTGGATGGTTGTGAGTTTGAAGGGGCTATGCTAGCTCCCAAATTCCAGTTTTCTTGGAACACGGAGACCCCCAATGTGGATGAGTCCTTCGCTTTCGTGGCTAACAGCTCTGTTGTGATGCTATCAGTTGGTTCCATAGGCCGCTTGCTTCCCTTGTTGTCAGTCAGCTGGGGAGTATCTGCTCTCCATCCCCCATGCAGGAACATCTTGAGAGGCACTGCCTCCCACTTGACATCACTTATCAATATAGCAGAGGGGATGGAGTCTTGGAATTCTGCCTCTGGGGGAATGGATGGATCTTTTTGGGTATGGAGCTGCTCCATGGCCACTATTGAGAAGGAGGGCTCCACACTCAAGACATGATTAATGCCTTTGGGTGCTGAGTTTAGCTTTCCTGCAGAGCTCTGGTGGATTTTATGCCTTCTTAGCACCACAGTTAGGATTTGGCCCAATGGGATTCAGGGTTCTCAATACCTCTCAGGATTAGGCTAAAGTGAGCCAGACTATGCCCTCACTAGCTCCATGCAACCCCACTGAAGTCAATGGGTGAGATCCTCAGCTGGTGTAAACAAGCATAGCTCCACTGACATTCTTGATCTATGCTAATTTACACCAGCTGACGATCTTGCTCAAAAGATTTGTACAGGTGTAACTGAGGGCGGAATTCTGTGTTCTATGTATTTTGTATATTTTGCCCATTCTGAGAACATTTATGATGCTACATAACTAACAAAATAGAATTGAAGATGACATTCGGCAAGTTCGTTGATGATGATGATGCTTATTTACCCTTAGCGTTTCCAGTAACATCCTACTCAGTCAGGGGTGATTTATGTTAGATTGCTTAAGCATTCAGTCCAAGGCAGACTCTGGTAGAAGCTGAAAAATCCAAATATACAGTAAGGCATTTGCTTTTCACATGCTTTGATTTTGCTAAGTAAAGTACTTGAATCAAAATATTTATACCTTTGCAAATATTTTGGAACATGCAGTTTCTGTGGCATGCCGAGTTTATTTTTGTAATGCTTTTAGAGTTATCCTCAAATAGACCTTGAATAGCTGAACTATTTCATTGAAATGATCTAAAATGCTTCACTGTTTGAAGGTCTACCCAAAGGGGTTTTGGGTAAAGGAAAGGGACAGGTAGGGTTAATTCTGAAATCCTATGGCAATTGGAGGACCACAGGGTAGCCAGAAAAAAAGTTCCAAAATCACTTCACGTCTTTTTATACGTCTCTTACACATTTTAAAATCAGTACATTCAATTATACAAATAAAGAAAAACCGTGCACTTCTTCGTTACCCTCTAGATATGTGTATTAGACTTCCAAGTGACCTCAGAATCATGTTCTCTTCCTCATCCTTCCACTTTCATCCCCCTCCCTGTGTGGTCAGTTCCTCCTTAGCTTAGGACCTAATTCTGCAAAGAGTTATTACTGAATGTAGTGCTTATTACCACATATACCCCAGGCTGCATTACCTTTTCCAATCAATGTCCGCTGGGGATAGGGTGACCAGATGTCCCGATTTTATAGGGAGAGTCCCGATTTTGGGGGCTTTTTCTTATAGAGGCACCTAAAGTCCCCCACTCCCTGTCCTGATTTTTTACACTTGCTATCTGGTCACCCTAGCTGGGGATGATGGACAGCACCCTGTCCCCCGCCTGCCTGCTGCTCCCTCTGCCCACCTAGTCCCACCCATGTTTGGGCCATAAAGAGCATTTTTTGAGGGGTAGAAGAACTGTGAGGTCAGTATCACAAAGGTGGCTGAACCACTATTCTGTGTGGGATAGAGGATGCTCATAATGGTATGAAGTATATAATACCCCACTTTGGGGATGGAAACAGTTTGCAGCATCACTATAGAAAGTGTGCATAAGACCAATCCCCACCAAGCCTGTATCTTGCTGTCTGTAACTATGATGAAAATGGATTTGTCTCAAATACAAAAGCAGTTAAAACCATTTTCAACAATAGTTAAGGAGAAAATGGGGAAAGAACCTATGGCTGCCAACCATTTTCAACAGGTAATTTTCCTAGGGTAAGCAGCCCTTGAATAATAGGCTTAATGATTTAACAGTTTTCCTATTTTGGAAGTACTTGCAATCAGAACATCCTTGAAAACCAAAACATCTGGAAAGAGCTGACCACAGATTTCTGATTATACTGGACACAGGCTACAGTGCGAATTTCTAAATAAATCTTAAAAGCAGTTTCTGTTTTTAATTCGGTCAAATAGCAAGTGAGATGAGATTTTCAAAACAAATACAGGAATACAGTAAATGGCAAATATGTAGCTGGTAAAATAAAAATACAGGTATTTGAGCAATTAGCATTAGTTTTTATATTAACTTTTAACCAGTTGTCCTCTTTATTTCAGTTAATCAGATCTTATTATTCCTACTTGTTTTGACCATCTGTGTCATTCTGTATAATAAAGTTCACAAGGTGCCATCTACATTAAATAATGAAACAAGTAAGTAGCTCATTATTTTATTCTGTTCAGATTTCATGGTAACTAAGCACTGGTTTCTGTTCCTGCTGTAGGATAAATAGGAATTTATAACAGAATCACTTGTGTTATTTTGATGTAATCTAGGACACAGAACTTTTAATTTCTAGATCAGCTGATTTGAATAATACCAGGTCAGTAGTGGCTAAGAATCTCCATTGTGATGCAGGGCCTGATCCAACTCTCCTTGAGGCCAATGAGAATTCTTCCGTTGATATCAATGGGAGCTGGGTCACATTCTCAATTTTTTGCAGAGCCTTAACAGAGAAGTCAATTGGTAACAACCACGAGGATGTGTTTTAATGATGGGAATCTGCCTGCTTGGGAATAGACTGAGACCACTAGTTCATTTCCAACAGGCCATCAAACAGAGGCAGCAGGTAATAGCCAACCTGAGCCAGCCAACCACTGACTAAGGACTTGTCTACACCAGAAAGTTTTTCTGCTTTAACTGTACTGGGTGCAATTATACTGGTGTAAAATGTAGGGAATAAACTGTACCAGTATAAGCCACTTTTATATGGCATAACTGCTTTCACACTAGGGATTTTACCAGTATAACTATGTTGATTTATAAAATCCCACTCCTAAATGACATAGTTACACCAGTAAAACTTTTAAGTGCAGATCAGACGTTGGGGTGAAAGACTTCATATCGTAGTCCAGGTCTAAACTACAGACTTCTGCTGGCATAAGTCAGGGTGTGAAGAGGTGTGATTCTTGAGCAGTGTTTCTCAAACTGGGGTCGCCGCTTGTGTAGGGAAAGCACCTGGCAGGCTGCCACTGCGCCGCTCCCAGCAGCTCCCATTGGCCGGGAGCAGTGAACCACGGCCAGTGAGAGCCGCGATCGGACGGACATGCAGACGGGTCAGGTAAACAAACCGGCCCTGCCCGCCAGGGGCTTTCCCTACACAAGCGGCGACCCCAGTTTGAGAAACACTGTTCTTGAGCAACATAGGTGTGTTGGCAGAAGCCCCTAGTGTGGACACAGTTATATTGGGAAAACCGTGTTTTTAGAAGAATAGCTTGTTTAACTGGTGGGAGGTGATTATAGTGTACAAAGCACAGCTGCATCCACACAAGGAGAGCTTTGACGGTGTAGTATATTCCTACATCAATAAAGCACTTCTAGTGAAGACTTAGTCCTAGTATTTATTTTGGTATTATGTGCACTAGTGTCAGTACTGTTAATCGTGTTCCCCAGCTCTTCACCCCTTAGCAGCTTCCTGAGCATTGTAACACTTTTGCTCTGTTTCTAGTTTATACAATTCAGAGACTAGGTCTGTTATAAAATGGTGCTGAATTCTGTACACTAATTTGGGTTTTTGCTATATGCAGTTGATTTGGAGAGTCCTGAGGAAATGGAAGAAGAAATTCCAGTGGTGATATGTGCTGCTGCGGGTAGAATGGGTGCAGCGGTAGCAGCAATCAGTAGCATCTACAGCAACACCGATGCTAATGTTTTGTTCTACATAGTTGGCCTAAAGAACACAATTCCACATATCAGGTAATAGTATTTACCAAAAATTATTCATTCTGCTGCTTAGTTAGGGCCTAGGGTGACCAGATGTCCCGATTTTATAGGGACAGTCCTGATTTTGGGTTTTTTTTCTTATATAGGCTCCTATTACCCCCCTCCCCACCCCCTGTCCTGATTTTTCACACTTGCTGTCTGGTAACCCTAGTTAGGGCCAGATTGTTACTGGGCTTTGCATTGGTGCACAGGGATTGGGGGAGGGCCCAGGGAGTCATTCCTCCCCCCCTGTGCAAAGGCCATCACAGTCACAGATCCTGCAGTCCCCTGGGTACAGGGATTGCTGCCTGCTAGGGGCACCAGCCACCCCAGAAGGGGACTAATCTAAGCCAGGTGGTGGCCACAGCCCCGCACCAACCAGCGGCGGAAGGGAGGCCATGCTGCAAGATGGTACAGTGTGTGTGTTTCTCCTGCACAATCCTTCCTGAAGCTGCCTCTGGGAAAACGTGGCTTTGCACTGCTCCATAATTCAGGGCTGTGCCTTCAACTTCAGAGGAGAAGAACAGATAGAGTGGGGCTAACATAGAAAAAAGGAGAGGTAAAGGTTATAAATATGGGGTTCAACCATGGTCATACAAAATTGTAGATATTGTTTAAAGTGGGGTGGATTGAACCCAAGTGCAGACCAAGGAGGAATGAGTAAATCAATGTAGGGGCCATCTCAATGAAGAAACAAACTCATTCAGGAGTCTCTCTCTTTAGCATATTTATATAGCCTTCATTACTTTAGTTTCTTTACAATCTTTAATGTATTTGTGCTCCCAACATATCTGTGAGGTAGAGAAGCAGTTAACACCATTTTACACATAAGTAACTGAGATCCAGAGCCTCAGAAGTATTTGGGCTTCTAACTTCCTTTGAAATCAATGGAAGGTAGGATTCTAAGTACCTTGGAGGAACTGGGCCAGATAGAATAAGTGACTTGCTCAGGATGACACAGGAAGTCTGTAGTGGAGCAGGGATTCGAACCCAGGTCTGGTAAGATCATTAAAAGGTGCAAATACTTGTCAAAATGAGGCTCAAGAAGAGAATCTCCTATAGAGCTGGTCAAAAAATGGAGTAAAAAGTTGTGAAACAAATTATTTAAAAAAGTATTTTTTTTCATTGAAAGTTTTTTGTGTTTTGTTTTAAAACCAGTAGTCTTAAATATAGCCAGGGCATGTGCCATTAAGCACTTTGACGTTTCATACTGAAGGTCTCTGTGGTTTTCTGTAACACACTTTTATCATTTCTCTTTCATCTCAGAAAATGGATTGAAAATTCCAAACTGAAAGAAATAAAGTATAAAACTGTGGAGTTCAACCCTATGGTACTAAAAGGAAAAATAAGACCAGATGCATCACGCCCTGAGTTACTCCAGCCTGTGAGTAAGCAAATACCATATATCATCAAAACAGAGCTGTCATAGTCTCCAAGATTTTAATGCACATTGAAGACTTCAAATCTCCTTTGTGCTCTGCTCCTTCGTACAGAACCACTGGGGTATTAGAGGAGCCATACCAATTGGTAATAACGTTGGATGGTTTTCTTATTAGACTAGCACACCTCCTGTGGCAAGTGCTTCTACTCCACATTGTTGCTCTTTTGCTCTATCTCCTGAGGTACAACTCCCTTTATATGTTGTAGGAGATCCTTCCAGGTGGATGACCTGACTTGATTAAACCCTGGTCTGACCTGGTTAAATCTAGGCCAGGCCATATACTTGGGCTGGCCAGTGGAGAGACCAAACTTAACTAGCACTTTAGAGAGCCATAAAAATAACACTTCTGTAGAGATGTAATCAGAATAATTAGTGTTACTGCCTTGCCCACCAAGACTGTAACTCCTAACAGATTACATTTTTTTCTTACACATCACTCAGGTCTTGGCTACACTGGCGCTGTACAGCGCTGCAACTTGCTGCGCTCAGGGGTGTGAAAAAACACCCCCCTGAGCGCAGCGAGTACAGCGCTGTAAAGAGCCAGTGTAATCAGAGCCTGCAGCGCTGCAAGCTACTCCCCTCGGAGAGGTGGAGTACTTACAGCGCTGCGAGAGAGCTCTCGCAGCGCTGGCGGCGCGACTACTCTCGTGCTTCACAGCGCTGCCGCGGCAGCGCTGTGAATTGCCAAGTGTAGCCAAGGCCTCAGAAAAGGAACCAACAACTAAATGTTGAGACATCACTCATAGAGAGGAGATCGTTGCAGCAATGTCCCCGCTAATTTGCCCATCTTCCTGCATGGGACGTTATCTGTTTGGGAGCTTAACCCTGGGGTTTATTATTATAACTTTAAGAACTTAAACTCAGCTGCAACCCTGAGCTGACTGTGTTCTGGGCTAGTGACTCCCTCCCAGCGTAATTTAGAGCCTGAAGGCTACTCTAACTTACACTGGCTGCCTACAACTGCTATTGACTGATGTGAAAGACAAGGACTGCTAAAATGCAAGGACGCTGCAAACGTGTCCCCTTTCTAGGGTTGCCAACCCTCCAGGATTGTCCTGGAGTCTCCAGGAATTAAAGATTCATTTTCAATTAAAGATTATGTCGTGTGAAGAAACCTCCAGGAATACATCCAGCCAAAATTGGCAACCCTCGCTATGCTCTTTCCCTCTGCAATGCCCCCTGCTCCCGCAGAAGGAACTGTGTGTAGTGTAGGATTTGCTATGCCAAGCCTATGCCACTGGAGGTGTCCCTTATGCTGGGGTGATTCTCCTGTGCCTAGCTATGCTGCCTTTAGGAAGGCTTTGTACTGAGAGTGCTGTGAAAAGCTGCTGCACTGCAGTGGAAGATCTGGGTAGCGTTGCCAGGTGTCTGGTTTTCAACCAGAACGCCCGGTCAAAAAGGGACCCTGGTGGCTCTGATCGGCACCGCTGACCAGGGCGTTAAAAGTCTGGTTGGTGGCACACCAGGGGCCCGGGGCTAAGGCAGGCTTCCTTGGAGCCATGGTAAGCACTGCCGGGACCGCCCCTGCACCCCAACCCCCTGCCCCCAGCCCAGAGTCCCCTCCTGCACCCAGATCCCTCATCCCCGGCCGCACCCCAGTGCCTGCACCCCCAGCCGGAGCCCTCACCCCCTCCCACACACACACCCTGCACCCCAACCCCTTGCTCCAGCCCAGAGCCACTTCCTGCGCCCCAAGCCCCTCATCCCCGGCCCAACCCCCAGCCAGAGCCCACACTTCCTCCCGTACTCTGAACCCCTCGGCCCAGCCTGGAGCCCCCTCCTGCACCCCAAACCCCTCATCCCCGGCCCCACCCCAGAGCCTGCACCCCCAGCCGGAGTCATCACCACCTCCCGCACCCCAACCTCCTGCCCCAGCCCAGTGAAAGTGAGTGAGGGTGGGGAAGAGCGAGCGACGGAGGGAGGGGGGATGGAGCGAGCGGGGTTGGGACCTCAGAGAAGGCATGGGGCATGAGCGGGGCCTCAGAGAAGAAGTGGGGTAGGGGCGTTTGGTTTTGTGTCATTAGAAAGTTGGCAACCCTAGATCTGGGCCATTGTGAATAAATACTGACCACCGGGCCTATTACATTTTTAAAGTTAAAGTGGCAGGATAAATCTCTGAATGTAAACACCCAAGCAGACTGAGTCTAATTCAGGGAGAAAGGTGATCTCCTGGGACTTCTCTAACATTATCTTGTGGCATTGTGGGTCAGATGCATGCATGTTGTGTCAGCATTGACTTCATCTGAGTTATACCAAGGAAGAATATGGACCCCATGTGCTTTAGAATAATCCCAACATTTGACAGAGAATCTACAGTTAATATTTACAAAGTTTTTGGGAGAAAGCCTGGCCCCTCTGAAGTCATTGGGAGGAATTTCCCATTGACTTCAGTGGGGCCAGCATGACATTGTCTTAAAGAAAATATGGAGGCAAGTTTAAAATTGTGGCAATCAGTAATGGTAGTTGGAGAATGTACAGTGATGAGAGGACTAAGTCACGTTTGAATCCTGAAAAAGACATTCAAGGTGACTACATTAAGCCACTGTGCCACTTACAGTCTGTCATTTTGATTGGTTTTTTTAACAGCTGAACTTCGTTCGATATTATCTCCCCCTGCTTATCCACAAACATGAGAAAGTCATATATTTGGATGATGATGTGATTGTGCAAGGTAAGCTGTCATCCAAAAATTCTTGGAACGTAGCAGAAGTTTGCAGCAGGAAGTTCAACTGCTTTATTGCTCACCAGGAAAGATGAGCTCTATTTAAAATTGAGGATGTGGCCTGGAGTACTACACTTATGACAGCTTCACACTCACCCTTACATAGTATTTAAAAAAGGAAAATCAAAGGGACAATTTCTACTTTTGGATGTTTGATCCTGATCGTAGGTTTGTGGGTGACGTTCAGTGTTTATTGCATCTGATCAGTTGCTGTGCATGAGTGTATAAGGCAATTCCAATAAGCGTGGTTTCACGAGAACAGGCAGCAATACTCCTCTCTAAACAGGACTTGACGTTTCCTATTTTGTTTGGTCAATGTGAAGCTGACCTTGAATCCCCACAAATGCTAGCATCCTTACCCCAAATAACTGCTTATTCTTGAGAGAGAAGAATTTACTCAGATCAGGTTGTAAAAGACCCTGTATCCTGTTGTTCTGAGCACCCTCAACTCCTATTTATATCTATGGGAGCTAAGGGCACTCAGCACCTCACAGAATCAGGCTTATTGATATTAATATCTTATGGTTAATAAAGACAAATCAGAAAACAATTCAAGTGCTGGAAAATCCCTCCATGCCCATACAGCAAAAGCTAAGTAGAGGCACAGTTATCTTTTCAGATGGATTTCTCAGTCTGTTCATTCCTTTCTTTGCCACTTTCTCTGTTCTTTCTTCCTGCTAGTGTTGATGTCTTCTCTTGCTTTATCTTTTTTTTCCCCTTCAGCATTCTTCCACATCCCTGTTATTTTGATAGCACCTTTCATCCAAGGATCTCAGAAGCACTTTGCAAATGTTAATTAATTAATTAAGCCTTATGAAACCCTTATGCAGTAGGGTGTCCAAGGACATTGGGTCAAGTTAATCCCTGGAGTAACACCTTTGAAGTCAGTGGAATTACAACAGCAAAGAGTTTGGTTCATTTAGTTTTCAACAGCTTTTCTGCAGTTTTTCTTGCCTTCAGATGTAGATTTCAGAGCAGCAATACTTAAAAGGGCACTGTTGACCACTTTTTAAAGTTGGATTTGTTTTCTTTGCCTTCCCTTCACTTTCAATAAGCTTGATAATGCAATTTCTTCCACATTATACTATCTGGGGAAAAAATAGATTTCCCCCCACTTACATACACCTTTCCAATGGAGTCAAAATCTCTGCCTTTTTTTATCATCAGTGATGTTAGCAGGAATATTAAACACCGTGGAACAAATTCTGAAGTCTTTGCCTAGTCAAAGCTCCCTTTGAAATGAATAGGAGTTTTGCAGAGGAAACACTGAACATGGATTTCAGGATTTAGCTCTATGGAAATAGTATTTGTTAGCTAAGTGCTTTCTGCAAAGCAACAAGAGGTGCACACACTGAATTTTGGTGTGTCACACCAAAAACACTGCTTTTGATTTTCTTGTTGTTTTGTTTTACATCTCACAAAACAGAAGCTGTTTAGAATCTAGAGGAAATTCCTTCCCAGATCATAACAATTTTAAGGTAGGTCAATTTTGAACCATAAATAGGTTAACAGTGTCCCTTTAATTCAAACACTGTACCATTGTGGGACATGAATCCTATTTCAGATTTTCAAACAAATTGGTGAGTTGCCCCTACAAGATGATGTAGTTCCTGCTCATTTCCAGGATTTGTATTGCCTCATGCTAATATTGCTTTATTCGGGTTTCCTAGCAAATGAAAACAGAATTATTTCATCATTAATATAGCCAGGAGCACTGTGAACATTTTAGCTGCTGGTGTTAGCCTATGAATATTATGAGCCCACTTTTCAAACAGCGAGGCCTAGTATCTTAATAAGATATAGCGAAATAATGCCCTAAGGAGAAAATCTGCTCCCCTGAACAAAAACGCAGGTAAAAGGGCATTGTGCAGGGGACCAAAGTGGGATGTAAGGGGAAGGGGACACAGTCCCCCATCCAGAGGCAAGGTACAGACATGCACATCTGTGCAACCAGGCTACAGCTCATGTCTCATGTTTGGACCTTCAAATCAGCATATAGGCACATAAAGTATAGATGAATACATGCAAACATAGGATTCTGACTTCCAGTTACGGGACCCATGTTTGAAACCAATGTCCATAGAGCAAAATTCTGCCTTCCTTACGTCCAGGCCATCCCTTGAAATTGGTAGGGTTGTACCAGTGTAACGGAGAACAGAGATTGTCCTAAACAGTCTGAAAGACAGATCCATGGCAACGAAACAAACCCATTCTTAAACTCCCAATTCTGTATTCGCAGGTGACATCCAGGAACTGTACGACACAAAGCTAGCTCCAGGCCATGCTGCAGCTTTTTCAGACGACTGTGATTTGCCTTCTACTCATGAAATGGTGAGAAGTGTAGGAATGCAGGTAAGATGTTAGTTTTAAATTCAGATTGTTGATGGATTTTTACGTACAGATTTAACATGATTTTCTTCATCCCCAAATGAAAGTTTTCTCAGGGTAAAGTATAGTATTAGGACTTAGGTACATAGTTTAGTAAGGGGAATTGTTTCCTGTAATCATCTCAAGATGTGCTGTCTCCTGATTCTTTTGCAGTATGTTTTGTATTTTACTAAACTCTTCTTGTTTCGTTAGGTCACTTGTGCAACATATTTAGAAAAGAGTATTGATAGGATTGATATTAGACTTTCTGATAACTGAGAGGGAGTGAGGGTTGAACTTTGTGGGCTGCTCAAAATATATTGTTTGAAAACCAAATCCGGAGTGGTACGGAGCATCTGCAACTGCCATTAAAGTCCAGTAGCCTTACGATAACTACACTGGTTTTACGCTAGATCACCTACAGTAAGGTGAAGAGGAGTGGGCCAAAAGACAAAGCCCTGTAGGACTCCCATGGAAATATCGCTAACACATAATGATTAGAATATCCTGTCCTTTAGCCTTGTGCCTCACACTGAAGTCAAGGCAGGTAATAATAATCTAGAAATCCAGTTCTCAGAGCTTATTTTTCAATGCCTATGTATTCTGCATGTGCATGAGGTAGATACAGCTGCATCTAAACATATCTAGACATAAATTAGATTTACAGTAGACATCTATATATAATTTGCCTTCTTTCTAGAACACATACATGGGATATCTGGACTACCGGAAGCAAACAATTAGAGATCTTGGCATCAGCCCCAGTACCTGCTCCTTTAATCCTGGTGTAATTGTGGCTAATATGACAGAATGGAAGCACCAGCGGATTACAAAGCAATTAGAAAAATGGATGCAAAGAAATGTAGAGTATGTACAGATATCGAAGTCTTCACTTTATCCTGACTGAATGTGGTGTTTAAAGTTGAATTTTCTGTTCATTTTTCAAAGGTCCATTACTTAAGATGTGCTTCCCTTCACAGATCGTAATGCAAAATAACTGTTTGTTGCACAATTTCCACCTGTTCTAATCCAGCTGCAGTCATGAACAACATAAAGTGACCACTTGGGACTCTGCAGTCTTGTGCTGACTCAGCAAGCCAGGCCTAATCCTGAGAGGTGCTGAGCACATGCAGTTTTCATTGTGGGTGATCAGCCCCATTCAGGATCAGGCTGTTTATGGGCAGAGCTGATCTCTCCTTCTTGCAGTGGGATCAGAGTGGAAAGAAACTCTCTGTTCTCGCTTGGGGCCCTATAAACTGCAATGTCAGCAATACTGGAAAGGGGACACTTTTTTTACATAACCCAAGAACCATTTCTTAAACACCAACAAAAAGCCCATTTTTCTTCCTAAAAAGATAAGCCATAATTTACATAAACCGCTGAAAATCAGAAAAAGACCCAACCCCAAGAAGCTGTAAAAGTGGCAACTCCACTATGAGAAGTCATGGGGGTCGGGGACTTTATGGCATTCTCTTTAAAAAACAATGTACCCTGTTTCCCCGAAAATAAGACATCCCCCGAAAATAAGACCTACTTCCAGTTTTGCCTCTCGCTGTAATATAAGACATCCCCCGAAAATAAGACCTCCCCGATAATAAGGCCACCCCGGAATATAAGGCCCCGAAGCTCCAGGAAAAATAAGACCTCCCCTGAAAATAAGACCTAGCGCATCTTTGGGAGCAAAAATTAATATAAGACACTGTCTTATTTTCGGGGAAACACGGTATGGTCAATGACATGAGTCTATTCACAAAGTATTTGTGGTATCAATCCATTGTCAGCGTGTGTTGGTAACTTGAATATCATCTGCTGTACTTTGCACAGGGTAAGTCAAACTGCAGTAAAGCAGAGCTGAAATGAAAATGGATCATACTGTTGGTCACTTGTCAGTTTTCTGCTACCCTGGGAAAGCAAATGAGAGCCGGGGAAGGAAGCACACAGAACTAGGGGAGGAAGAATAATATCCCAGGACCAACAGCTACAACTGCATTGCATATGAACGGAAGAGGAATGCAGACAGCAGCCTTCCCCAGTTCCCTCATTTGGCCTAGCACTTGATTTTATTCCTTTTTAATGCTTAAAAGAATACCCATGAACACTACAGCAAATTGCTGCAAAGATATAGCAAAGGGGTTTTACATTTTAAAGTGCACACACATTCTCTGTACCTGGAGTTTGTGCCCACAATAAAAACAACTCTTCCCCGTCTCATGTGGACTACCTTTTGCATCTGTAAATTCTGTGCCAGTCCTTTAGACTTTAAGCACTTCCGAACAGGGGTTGGCTTCATTTTAGGTCAGGTTCTGGCACGCTCCAACTGAGTAGCCACTCATTCTGAGAGGAATCCCAATGATTTCATTTCTGCCACCATGAGGCATCCCGTTGATTTTGCTGGGACTACTTACAGAGTAAGGTACTACTCAGCATGAGTAAGAGTGTTAGACTTTGACAAGATTTCTCGTACAGCACCAAACATTGTCCACAATTAGAAGAAAAAAAAACCTATAAGTGTTGGAATGCCAGTAAAAAGGTGCATATTTAAAATTAGGTAAAGAAGTAGCGTTTGTCTATACAAAGCAGATTTTAATAGTAAATTAGCCAGAGCATTAGTATTTATTGTTTTTGGCTTCTGGTTTTGTAGTAAAGTTCCTTTTCATTTCAGGACTCTTTTTTGCCTTTTCACAGAGAAAACCTCTACAGCAGCACCCTTGGGGGAGGTGTGGCCACCTCTCCAATGCTCATTGTATTCCATGGAAAATATTCTACTATTAATCCCTTGTGGCATGTCCGACATCTTGGTAAGTATGTTTCATTTCAAAACACTCTGGGCTGGAACAAAATACAGATAAGATTTAAGGACCCTATGGATGATTTTGCTCATCCTCAGTACATTACTTTATGCCTCAGATCCCACATCGCTGCTCTACACTCATTCCCCTTCCTTCCAGATTCAAAATTAGCCCTTTATCATTTTCCTTGTCTTACTACAGCTGTTTACTTGAAGCTTCTCCTCCCTCCCCGTCTTCAAATTAACCACATTCCTGGAAGATATGCTTTAACCACCCAAGTTATTGGGCTCAATATGGGGTGAAATGTAACAACCAATGACATGCAGGAGGTCAGGCTAGGCGATCTGATGGGTCCTTCTGGTATTAAACTCTACGAAGCCAGGGGCTGAGAAGCAGTTGCAGGCTAAATCACTGATAACAGCCCTTGGGCTGGGGTTAAAGGTGGGATAGCTATTTTACACAAAGAGCTAGCTAGATCATATTGGCCTATATACTATGATACAAATGTATAAAAGGAAAGTATTCCATACTGGAAAATGAGACCTCACTGAAGGGGTGACTGAAACTGGCTCTGGCCTGATCCAAAACTCTGGTGCACACTGAGCATGAAGACAGCCAGAGAACATAGGAAACTTCATGTTTGGATCAGATGGGATCTACCCACAGCAAGGTGCAAAACCAGTCTATTAAAAAGAACCCTTAAGAGAAGGGTCTTTAGTTTAACTTTCCAAAATCTCACTAAAGATGTATTTTTGAGACTGGTAGTTCACCTAGGAATGAAAAAAATAGGACAGGGGAATACTGGAATCAGAGAAATATTTAGCAGTTAAGGTTACTAATTGATTTATGATAAATTCCTCCTTCCAGAAGAAGGGTGTAAGAGTGCATGGCCGCCTCTCCCTGTCAGTCTCAGAAAGAGGCCATGCCCCCTTGCTGTCTTATTCTGCAAAAGGCAGTCTGAAAAAGGGGGAGGAATTAGCTGTTTCTGGGGCTCAAGCCCTCCAGCAGGGCAGGGCAGGGAATAGTTTAGTGTCCTAGCTCTGGCAGATGGTTGGCTAACACAGGCCTCTTGGCCTATGGTGGGGTGGCAGGGGGTAGTGGGACACGGCCCACCCAACTCTACCATGTCCCAGACGAGGCCCCTAACAGTGGCGGAGTTTTCTGCCATTGAGTCAGCAGGAAATCCAGTCGCAACACGCCGACCTGGGCTTAGGCAGCAACGCAGCTGGACTAGAGTCGGCTGTCCCTGTGCTACTTCCTACCCTCCCTTTGGGGTGTACCTGAATCCCGGGATTGTCCGCTGTCTCCCCGGGATACACAGCCAGCAGTGGCGTGCCTAGCAGCTCTGGTGAGTCTTTGGGACACCAGCGGCCTTCTGTGGGCTCCCGTTCCAGCAGCGGGTTGTAAGTGTCTGTCTCTCTCGGTAGCTCCAGCTCAACTGAGCTGCAGAGCCCATCTTTTGTACTTCCTGTCTTGCCCCCCGTTTCCAGCAGGGCAGGCATGGCCTTCCTGGCTTCCCCCACCAGGGGGCTGACTGGGAGGCACCACCACCTATCTTGGAGGGAGGCCCTGCCCCCTCACTACAAGGGCAAACATTATATTGAGATGTACTAGTAGGAGTAACACTTGTCTATAACCCTCCACTCCACCCTCATCAAAGATTTATTTAGAACAATGCAGGATTTGGGCACCATTTTTTAAAGAGGCACAAACATAGTTGAGTGTGAGCACTATGGGGTAGGGGGCCGCCTCTTGCTGTTTGTAAAGCAGCATGTACAGTACATCATTTGTAGGGCCCTACCAAATTCACGGTCCATTGTGTTGTAATTGTAGGGGTCCTGACACAAAGTTGTGGTGGGGGTTGCAAGGTTATTGTGTGTGTGTGTGGGGGGGGGGGGGGGGGGGGGGGGGGGTTGCGGTACTGCTACCCTTACTTCTGCACTGCTGCTGGCGAGGTGCTGCCTTCAGAGCTAAGCGCCAGGCCAACAGCCACCGCTTTCTGGCCACCACTGTCACTCTCCAGCTACCCAGCTCTGAAGGCAGTGCAAAAGTAAGGGTGGCAATACCTCGCTCCCCCTAAAATAACCTTGTGACCCCCTTGCAATTCCCTTTTGGGTCAGGACCTCCAGTTTGAGAAACGCTGGTCTCTCCCGTGAAATATGTATATTGTGTGCTTTTACCCCATACAAAACCAGATTTCACGGTCCGTGACATTTTTTCATGGCTGTGAATTTGGTAGGGTCCTAATCATTTGTGACTGACCAATACTAGAAATCAGACAGGTCAGCAGTGATAGACTACAGTAATGAAAATTAAAAAAAAAAAAATAGCTTGAAGAAAGGCTAGGAACTGGGCATATTTAGTGTAAAGAAAAACTTTAAAAAAAAAATCATAATTTTTCTGAAGTATAAGACAGACAAGCCTAGAGTGTCACTAATCAAGGACAGAAAAAGTAAGAGGCTTGAATACAGCTGCAAGGGATTTCAAATAAGGCAAATTTTTCCTAGAGGGAGAGAACAGAAGCTGCTAGGGTAGGTTGTGCAATTAGCTTCAGGGGACAGAGTCAACATTCACCTGGACAGAAGGCTGATGGTTCAGTTGTGCATAATACAAGGTAGTGGACTAGAATAGGCACCTGAGGTTCCTTATGACTCCATCTATGCTAGGATATTAGAATAGGGTAGTGCGGTTATCCAAAATGTTGTGTTAAATAGAACTAAGTATAATGACAAATGTGAATTAAGTTTATCAAAATAGCCCATCATGTTTAGTACCAGTAAAAAGTATACTAATTAGCATATTTTTTCTTTAAATCAGTTTTATTAAAAGTTGTATTTCATTTAATTGCATAGTATCTTCCAATACCGATCTTTACGAAAGCTAGAGATTTATTTCTGTTTAAAACCCCACAGGCTGGAGTCCCGATGCCAGGTATTCAGAGCATTTTCTTCAAGAAGCTAAATTACTTCATTGGAATGGAAGGTATAAACCTTGGGATTACCCTAGTGTTCATAATGACCTATGGGAAAACTGGTTTATCCCTGACCCATCAGGGAAGTTTAAAATGATTCGTCCCAATAGCTGATACTGAAAGACGTCTAATATGTTTATGCCTTTAAAAATAAATCAGTTTCCAGCAAGATCGTAATGGATTATTCTATTTCTATATCATACTTTGCAATACAGTTTATCTTCTGTGTAATATATGATAACTATTGTGTTAAACTGTATGTGTAACTGATTTTACAAAACTAACCTTAAGTATTTAAGCTTTACCCTAAAAATAAACTTGTGCTGGTATAGGGGGTAATACATACAAACTTCAGATTAGCTTGAGTTTCTAGTAATACTGTGAGATATTAGTTTACTTGATTAAAAACATTTTAAGATGTTTACAAAGATGAAAATCAGGACTAAACAGAATGGGTTTCAATGCAGTGTCTTGTATCCTCTAAAGAAGGTTCCAGTTGCTTGCTGAATCTATACCAGCAGTACTTTGTGTTGAGTACAAGATGTTTTAGCTTTTCTAGTCCTGTTTTTTTAAGCAGCATAAAACCAAAATGAAAGAAACATTTCAATAGGTCTAATTTTCAAAACACTACAGTGAAACCATTCAGCAGGTGTTTACATGCATCATAATCAGATCTCATCACTAGTAAGAGGGGAAAATATCACACTAACACAATAAGATATTCCAATGGAGTTCCTGATTTTATTGTGAAACATCTTTAGATTTTCAAGATAGGTTTAAAACCTCCATGTTACAGCACCAATTTGAGAGAATGCACACGTTACTTGCCATATTTAATTAAATGGTCATTGTACATTTAACTCTACTTTATACCTACATAATCTAGTAGGCGCCTCTGTCAAAGAACAGAACTTTCCCTTCAAATTAAAAAACCACCTTTACAGAAGTTATCTACTCAGCAATAGTAGTTACATGCTTCACATACTTTTGTTGAAAAATAAATTGAATTGTTACAAATCCCTGATGCAAGGCACTTTTGAGCACCTGCAGGAACATGTCCATGTAAACAGTGATACATGATACAGTACATTTTAAATAACAAATGAACAATTTACATATATCTTTGACCATATAATGAACAGCTTTACACTGAGGCTAACAAACATGATCAGAACCACAATGCACATTTTGTCTTGATTTAAAAAGTTCTCTTAGGACTAAGACACACAACTGGGGAAGAGAACTGTAAACATCAGGCCTGCCTCCCACTGAGCTGGCAGTGTGCTTCCTGTGTGTGTGAGATCCAAAGTTGTTAGCAGGCTTAGGTTCTACATTACCTGGATCCACGCAATCCATGATGGCAACTGCCAAAGTGTGGAAGAAAGGATAAAATTTCTGGTAGTGTAATATCTGACCAGTTTGGATTAAGAAGATACAGTTTGTGCATATTTCAAGTATACAAAGCACCTACTCTCATAAGATCACCAAAACATTAAATGTTTTGATCAGCTTATTGCTTTTACTTCAAGCCATATCTTCCCCTTTCTATTCAAAAGAGAGAAAGACAGTGATATTTTATACCCAAGCATGGAAAATTCATTTCACTCCCTGAATATTACATTGGCCACATTAGTCAAAGTTTGTCTAGAAACACAAACTATTTAAGTACTTTAGAAGACTGTATTTTCCAGGGTTGACTTTATATTCACATAGCAGCTGTCTATGGCTTTAACTTCATACCATAATTATTTTTTGGGGGAGCAAGGAGGAGAAATCCTCCTAAGCTCTTAGAGATCGTTCTCAATTCCTTCCCATTTTGGAAAGGAACTGAACATCTTAAGAATTATGCTCAGTTCTGTTCCAACCCCATGCTAGTTTTCCCTCTTGGTGACATGTGCAAATAAGCGTCTGCTCTTAGATTTTACAGGGAGTACGGCCCTCCCCATTTTCTGCAAGGATGCTCTCTAATCTGGCCAGTACTGAGGTATTCTCTCTCCCCCCATTTAGTGCTATTGCTGCACTATAAAGGAGCTGTTCAGTGTAAACCAAGTGGGAAGTCAGAGACCAGCCGTGGAGGAGAGGGAGGGCACTTCAGCTCCACAGAGCCCAACAGGCTCCACCTTATTTCTTAGAAGGCGAAGTTGATACTAGGCAGTCTTATTTCAAGACAACTAACCAGGAGCCTTCAAGCCCTGCCCCCGCTCAACAAACTGGATTCTCCTCCCCCCTTTACAAGGTGGGGGAGATGAGGTCTCAAGTCTCTTAGAGCTTCAGGTGCCAAATGGCAAATGAGCTGAATGGGGATGAAGCTTGGAAAGCAAAGTGGGAAACTCTCACTCGTGGCAGAGAACAGAAGGCAGGCCTTGAAAATGCACAATTCATGTAACTATGTTGACTTTAAAAAGCCCTATTCCCTGTGAGAGCAAGGCTACACTGTCAAGCAACAGTGGTAATCTTAATCAGCAAGTGGCTTTCATGTTCCCATTTTCCTCTCTGCATATAAAAGGGTTATGAAATATCCCCCCATATGAAGGAATCAGTAAAAAGTATAATTCCACAGACTACTGCACTACAAATTACAGAATTAAAGTAACCCCAAAAGAAATCAGTCTTCACATACGAGAAAGCAGTTTGTCATAAACTGCAAGAAATGGTGTAAGTTAAATATAAAACTCATATACAAAAAGGGCTACCTTTATTTTTTTTCCTTTTAAAATGCTGGACATTTCCTTAAAAATTACCTACTTCATAGGATTAAATCTACCACACAATTTGTTTGGACTATAATAAAATAACAGGTAAAATACTATTAAAATGCTTCAGTTAGAGAACTGAGGTACCATTCTTGATAACTGCATTAAAACTGCAGCATTTATGCACAGCTGCCAAAGAGGCAGCTTTTACACACTGCTTTCTTCTTGTGCCCCACTGTTACTGAATTCTGGAATCTGGTCTGTGAAGGACTGCATCATCCACTGTCCATTAGGAATGTCACCAAAGGATGACCCCCCACTGTAGCCTAGATTGTTTGCTTCTAGAAAAACAAACAAAAGTATTACTAGTTTAGCTGGCATCATAGCTATAGGAAAGTTTCAGAAAAGTTCATTTTGATGAAAGAATTTTCCAAGCATTTCCCCCCCACCCCTGCATTTTTCAATTAGCAACTCCTTTTCAATATTTACTTTTGATCACTCTCTAGTCCATGTTAACTTCCTAAAAATGAAGTATGTTTATTTGAATTGTGACTAAGTTTGAGCAGAAATCAGCTGTTTCACTAGCAATGAACACACAGAAAACATTTAAAAATCCTCAATTTTGTTTGTATCCTGCCGACCCAGTCTTCATAACCCCACACCAAACCCCATTGTGTTCCAGCTATTATATGAGAATAATAAATGAACTTGAAAGATCATGAACAGGAAACAATATAGGCAGCAATCTACATCAGAGCGCAAGATTAGGACATGAAATTTAAAGACCTTTATCAGAAGTTGGTAATTATTCATTAGTTCCCCTATATAGAATTTAAACCTGTTCTTCAGTTGTGACCAATGGCACTTCCTCCATTTTTGGTTTGAAGTGAAAACCAGAATTCCTAATTATGGCTATTCTGCTACAGTCAGAGTTCCAACTCTCATTCTATTCTCCCCTTGTGTTTTTTCTGTTGCTAATAGTTTTTTCAAACTCACTTGGGGCTGAAATTGTGTATTTGTGAAAGCTCTGCAAGACAGCAGATCTGACCCAGGTCAGGAAACATTCAGGCTCCACAGCATACATAAGCTCTACGTTTCTTTTTTTCTCCCCCACACCCAATGTCTCTTTAAAATTAGAAATCCAAGAAAAAGTTAAGTGCAAAACCTAGTTTGATGTAAGGTTAAGACAATGCTCTCAAAAGTTGGGGAATACCAAAAGTTAAGGTTTCCTACACATCATTAAATGGGATACACTATACAGTCTGCGGTTTTGGTGGTTTTTTAAATTTTATTTTATTCCTCAGTCTTAACAGTGTATTAATACAAAAAACTGCATTTACACTAGCCTTCAAATCAATTTATGAAGTTATATGGGAACCACAAACCATCCTGATACAGGAAAAATACATTTGAATACATCCTCCGTCACCAGTAGCAAGATGAACAGGATAATCTTATTTCTCTCTTTTTTAAATCACTTGTCAGGTCTTGCTATTCTTAGATTATAAGTTCAGAGGTAATGACTATTTCTTTTGTAATGAAAAGCACTATGTAAATTTATGGCAAAAAATGGTAATTATGATGCTCTTCTAGGTTGTTTCCATATATGACTTGTAAATGATTACAGTTATTTTTACACAACAGATTTGTTTAAGAATCCCTAAAATCTGATTTTGGGAAAGTTGCTGAAGTTGCAGAAAATATTTTATTTAAATACAAGTGAGTGTCCAGGAGAAAAAAAAAAAAAAAGTCTCCCCTCTTTCCCCCAAACAGAAAAGGGGGCCCTAATGTCCAGATAAAATGATATAGAAGAAATTATAAATTTAACAGTTTAAAGTTTTGAAGTACAACAGCATTTAAACAAAAACTGCCTGAAACAGTAGAAATGCAGAAAAATAATCCTAGTATATTTTCACATGTAAAGACTTGGGGATTAAAACCCACAAGTATCACTTTTTACCTGTTCCATTTGAAGTGAAGTTACACTGTTCATGCTCATAGGGGGTTTTCTCACTATAAGCACCACCATACGCTGCTTCGTAACCCGGATCATATTTTTCTTCTTTAACTGCCATCTTTTTAGCATCCTCTGGAGAAAAAGGCCTCAAATATGTTAATCTTCAGGATAATAGTAAACCATGAACATCACATCACACAACACTGTATACATGCAAGTTCTTATCCCACCTTCCATGAGATAATGGGTAATTAAGATTTTAAGAAAAGATGAAATAAGTAACATGCTTAGTTCTACACAGTCTGTTGTAAATTAGAGGGACTATAGTTACATCTTTCCTATAATACTTTATTTCCTTATACCCTGATAACTGCTGGTTCTATATATTATTATCTATCTCATATCAAACTTCATGATATGGCTACCACATAAATTTTAAGAAAAGATTACCAAAAAAGCACTATACCTTGTGCAAGCTGTAAGTCAAACGTATACTGCACCTCCTGCACCTCTGTGTTTGGCGTAATGCCTTTCAGTTGATCCCTTAAATCTTTAAGCTTTATGTAATAATGAACTTTATCCTGTGCACGTGGAAACTGAGCACATCTTGCACTGGATGATGGCATAACATAGCAGAGCTTTACGAGAGAGACAATAAAAAGGAAGCAATGCTAAATCAGAGGTCAGTAAAGCATCCAATATGTAAAAACTCAAGAATAAGTAAGCACTTAACCACATTTATATTTGTAAGTCTTTGTACAAACATTAATTAATCCTCAGGAGATGGAGTAATACTTCCTTGTTTTCGCTTACCTGCTGAGGATCTTACCTCAGACAGAGAGGTAAGATTATCAGCTGGCAGAGCTATGACAATTTACACCACCTGAGGATCTGTCCTAGAAAAACTAAGATTTAAAACTAACTCAGAAAAATTAAGTGACTTGTCCAATAAAGCACAATACTTATTTATGACTAATATAGTATTTATAAGGTTATGTATTTATTGCAATATTTATTAATTAGAACACAACCAACATGTTACATGGGGTTATTTACCTTAAAACAGATACAATATTAAAATTCAAGGTGTCCATCGAAGGGGTATTTTGAGAACGGTTTGTGGATCAAGTCTATGTATAGTCCATCCATGCTAGTACTTTATGGTCCACTCATTACTTACAGTCCATCACTAACACACTCTTCCTCAAAGAATTTTATTGAAACATCAAAATTCAACAGAGTGCAACTGCAAGTAACCTTTAGAAGGCTGCATTTAAAAGTACCGATCACCTTGCATGCCCAGATACAGCCATTTTGTTACTAGCTCTAATAGCACAGTGCCTGATGATGTGTTCCCTCCCCCATGCTTGGACTAGTGTCATGGTCATCCTTGAGTCCATAGGCGCTGACTTCCCCTCTAGCTGGGAGGGGAGGGAGGTGCTCGACCCTCCCCTCCGCCCCAGCCCCTGCTCCCACTCCACCCCCTCCCCTAAGCCCCAGCCCCGCCTCTTCCCACCCCTTCCCCCAAGTCCCCGCTCTGTCCCTTCCCTGCGTCCTCCCCCTCCTTTCAGCATGTAACTATCCTGCTGACAATAATACACCATTTCTAAAAGTAAACCTATAAACCCCTACAAAAGTCTGGCTGAGGAAAGGATTATATTTGCCCAATCCTATTCTCTTCTGTTTAAATAAGACCCCTTCACTTCCCCACACATTTTGGGCAAAAATCACCACCGGTGGTAAGTGGGTTTCATTGGTTTCACTAGTGTTGAAATAACTTTGCAAGAACTTACAGTTTCTGTGTCTGGGACTTTGTGGGGCTGTAATCCAAATTCCAATTTTTTAACTTTTACTCCAAAAACTTCTTTACTAAAAATGTCATAAATACCTAAAATGAAATGAAGGTAGATCATTATATGCCACATAGAAGGCTGCTGGAAAGAGAGAATGATTCAAAACTAAGATTCTCACATTTTCCATTAAAAACTGCTATGCGAGGTTTATACTTTTGCAATTTCTGCATCAAAATTCGTCCTCCTTCTCGAAACTCTTTGCTAAATGAGAAAAAACAATTGCATTCAAGATTAAGACCTTGGCTACTACTCATTGTTTAAATATGGTACTATCCTGCATTTTCCTACCTGGAGAGGTCTTTGCTACCTGGTGTTGTTCTTTCCACCATGTTTGTAAATCCAATACCATATTTTTGTGGTAAAGTGTGGTCATCCATATGGTTCAATTGTTCCTCACTCAGCCCAGACAAAAAGAGACACTTCCCTGTGAAGAGAGAAGATACAAGTTTACTCATATGCATTCCGAAATACTTCAAGGTGCCAAAATACTATAATGAAATATTTATTTCTAAGGAGATACTAAAATGAAGAAAAACATGAAAGCTATTTAAAAAAGGGACTGCCCAGTATATAGTATTGGAATGCTAAAGAAATACTCCATGTTAAGCAAACATCATGTATTTCAGAAGATGATTGCCTTGTCTACATTTATTTATTTTAAGACTGCTTATAGTGAGCATTGTTTCTATACCGCTTCAAGATAGAAAATCCCTGCTGAAAAATGTAATGCCACCACCCGATTCCTTGTTTCCATAAACAGGACTTTAACTTTTAGGAACAAATTTGGAGCTTTAATTTTATGACTGAAGTAGAAATGGAACAACTATGATCAATATCTATTTCCACATTATTCTGTTTGGTTCCTCTTGTGAAGCCCAGGACCACAAAGTTAGCATTAGAAGCATTATCCTAGGTATGGAGAATTCATTGTGGTGCTGGAGAGAACACATTTTCAGCAATTTTTTCCTTTCCTGCAAGGGCTATAAAACAAACAAAAAGAGGCTGCCAAAACAAAAAGCAACAACAACAACAACAAAAAAAACCAAACGACACACCACTACAGACTACCAGAGGTTCAAAACAAAGAGCAGGAAAAGAAAGCAATATTGTTCAAGCAAACAAAGTTGAAAGGTTAGTTAACTTTATAATGAAAGTCTTCAAAAAAATCTAGGCTGTTCTGATATTAAGCAAGTTGACACTGTTCATGTTAGGAACCCAAAATGGTGCAAGCCCTGGCTAGATATGAGATCTCCTCAAGGCTCTTCTGAACTGCTACGCATGTTCAACACATCCCCTGACTTTTACGGATCTCGATATCATGTCTTCAGTCAGCAACCAATCATATTTTTACTATGAAAGCCACTCCCCTTGATGTTCATCTGTTATTCTCCCCCTACTTAAAAATCCACACCAATTACCACCATTTCAGAGTTGTTTTTTCCGTTATATTTTTCGGCATGCCTATTGTTAGTCTAATTTACTAACTTATCCTGCCATCACTTGTCTATTTGTATTGGCCATGGATTGTTTGAATTTTAATAAGTAGATTAACATTTTATTGTATTTGAGTCATGTTATGTGCTGTACACTGCCATGGAGCTCTTCAGCATAAAGTAAGCACACTTACTTTTTTTATACTTAAGTTCTTATTTTACGTATTTCAGTACTATTTCTGCCTCTCACCAATTTTTGATGTAGCATGAAAAGTTTAAAATAACAAGTTTAGTTTGTCTCACTGTAAACAAGCATCTTCATACTACATAATGGTTTTATCAGCATGCACACATTTGGACTGATTCATGATAAAATATACATTAAGTCGAATGCTCATTGTGATGCTGGCAGATTAGATGCCAGCTCTTGCCCAGGCTGCACGCATTAGCTAAGAACTGACAACCTCATAGTCGGGGACCAGATCAGGTCCCACCTGTATGTTGGTTTTGCTCAAAACATATTAGTCTTATAAGAATGTATTTCGTGTTTAAACTCTATGAAATGCTTGTATGTTGCTGCATGCATTAATCTCACTTATAATATCTATAGCCCATGTTATAAGGTAGTATTTAAGTGTTTGCTCTGAAACAGTAAAATCTCTCCAGTCAGGAGAAAAACATTATCAAGTGTGAAATACTAGATTGTCAGAGGAGGTGGTGTCTCCTGCCCAACCAAAGAAGGCCCATAGACACTGACAAACGGCTGTGGAACATCAGAGGACAAAAGACTGTTTATTGCTCCCCCTCCACCTAAACTCGTCCCATCATCTTGTACTCTGGGGGAAAGGAATACAAATCCCTGTCAAGAAGAAACTGCATCTTTTTGAACTCTGAAGGGCCCAGAGACTCTAAATTGAAGCCAGACATCCCCAGAGATCCTCCAGGGTCTGCCCTGAAAGACAATTTGAATAGATAGATCACTACAATTCTGTCACGCTTAAGATTTAGATGCAAACTCATTTGTATGTATGTTTACTTGCTTTAACCTGTAAATAACACATTTCTTTTTTCTTAGTTAATAAACGTTTAGACAGTTTATTACAGGACTGGCTATAGGCACTGTCTTTGGTGTAAGACCTAGGGTACCAATTGATCAGGGATAAGTGACTGGTCTCATGGGACTGGAAGCAACCTGAATGTGGTGTGATTTTTTTTATGTAAGTGACCATTTTCCATTAAGTCCAGTTTGTCTGGGTGGCAAAATAGACTGGAGAGTCTAAGGGTACTGTCTGTGACAGAATGTTAAGATTGTTGTAATAATCCAGGAGTTCACATTTGTTACTGGCTTGGTGAAGTCTAATTATAGAACAGTAGGCCAGTTTGGGGTGTCTGCCCTGAGGTAGGCACTCAAAGTTGCGAGCCACTCTAGACAGCGTGACACTCATTTCAGAGGAAAATAAATGAAAAATCCACTAACACAAAAACCCAGTACAAGATGTAGGCACCAGACTTGTGTCTCATACATAGCCTTTAATCTGGATTTATCACTCCTGTTATCATCAACAGGTGCTCACACAGATCAAGGGCAGACAGTCTTTTATAAAGAACCCTGAAAACAAGCTATGCACCTACCTACAACAGGAAGTGGTAGATAAGCCCTAGTTTGTTTACAGTGAATCACAAATTAAGTCAAATTTTGTACTTCTCCCTTCTACCCCAATAGCAACATTCAGATGAAAAATGAAAAAAGTGTCCAGAATTATTAAAATAAATATGAGGCAGTTGTAAAGATATGGCAGTATTTTTTTTTTTTAAACTTCAAATATGGTGTACCATTAATGTTAGAAACTACCAGTTCGGTGAATTGGAAGGGGAGGGGGAAAATGGGTTTGTGTTTTATTCAGACATCTAGGAGATTTGTTAATAAAGAGGTAAATACAGAATTGGTAGGGCATTCAGAAAATTATATTTGGGAAAGATGGGTTTTTTTTTTTTCCCTTTCTGTATTTATTCTGAAAGTTGGTGACTGCTGACATAAAAAAAGCCATGAAAACTCAATGCTTGTAATTTGATTTTGATTTAATTATATGCTGTAATAAACTAAGATTAAACAAAATTGTTTTTTCCAATTATATAATCCTGTAACTATGTTTACATAATTCTGAACCCGCATTTATAAACAAGACCAGAGGAATCATTGATGATACATCTTTGTTTTGTTTGTGTGGCTTTATATGATAGAACATAGTAGTATGTGCCTGTCATTAAATTACAGACAATGCTGAGAGTGTTTAAAAAATTGAAAATACAAACAGCCTCATTTAAATTGTCACATTATGACAGAATTCTGCAAATCCCAATAAAAAGAAAAGAACAATAAACTTACAAAAGTGGTTTCCAGGTCCAGGGTAATGATGCCCTTTGTAGGCTGCCATTAAACCCGGGTTTATGCCAATCTACAGAGCAAAGCATTAGTAAATTGTAGCTTCAAAAACATAACTATTAAAATAATGAAGGGAAAAGGGAATACGTTTAAACTGATCTAATTACTTGCAAATCTTGCATAATAATGCATTTGTCAAACCTATTAATCACAGCTCAATTAACAATTTTCAATTATTTCAAGATTTAAAAAATTTAAGACAAGAACTCAATTTATAGGTATAATGTTATAGCATTACCGCAACATATATTTTACAACAGTTAGGTGTAGCACTTAGGGGGAAAACAATAAGGAAAGAACACTCAATAATAGTATTAACAGTTTCCGCCTTTCCTCATATTTAAATTTAAGATTTTTTCATAAACCAGAACGCTGGTACTATAATCCTTGACAGAGAGTGCGAAGCTACTGCACACAAACAACAACTTGGATGTTACTTTATCCTGTGAAACCTCATCATGAAAATGCTAGATAAACAGTAAAGTAAATCATAATTCACGAGGTACAGACTTCAAAATGTTACTTAAAATATATGACTTACAATTACAATATCCAGATTGAAGGTCAAAATATCAGGAAGAGTCTTGGTCAAAAGTTCAGCTTCAGACACACCATTAAAACGATCCACTTTTCTTTTGACTTTGAATGTATCTGTGATCTTCTCTTGTTTGCCTTTTGATTTAGTTGATTTAGCTGCTTTAGCAGCCGGTTTTTTTGGCTCTGTTGATTTGGTTTTTCTCTTCCTTCCCTTTGTAACTTCTGAAACACAAAGTAATAGATTCCTTTTTGCACGGCTTTTCTAAAAGTGTAGTAGAACTGTTTTTAATAATATTGAGGTCAAACATTAATACAAAAATATGCTGCTCAAATTTTAACTTGTCTACTAAAAACTGTTCATCTTCATAATATTTATGCAAAATAATCCTTACATAAAACAGCCTTCAGCTGAAACTCTGTATTCCAGGTTCGGTCTGTGAACAGCACTAGTCCATGTCAGAAAGTGAAGTTGTGGAGGTTTAGGTTCATGCTGACAGACAGACAGTACTGGCATATTTTGCTTTGACAGTTGCTGGACATGTAAAAGGGGAGCATTTGGTTTCATTTGCTAGTGATGAAAATTAGACTCATTGTCCAATGGAGTGCTACTTTATCTCATTGGGAATATCACTTGACAGGATCCCCTAAATCAAAACCATGGTTCTGGCTTAATGAATATCACACAAAAATGGTTACTTTATAGAAAATTTAAGATGTTCTCAAGAAAAGTCCACATACAAGTTTCCTACCATACCGCCTTATTAACTATGCCTATTGCTAATTATTTGGCCACCTGGGACTTTACTAGAGAATTTAAGTTTTACGGATAACCCTTTATAGACACACATCATAGTTCAGCTATAAATTATAACTGACTTGAAGAGTTACACGCTTGATAGCCACAGTAAATACTGAGAGTTTCTCATATTTTCTTATATGCTTAGCTGCCCCTATCTTATCTCACTATTTGAGAATTGTTCAGAAAACAAACAAAACCTTTAAAAGTTCTTCCATGTTGAAAATACATGCAGAGCAAAAACTACATGCACATATAATCAGAGTAGCCACTATGAATGCATAGTAAAATTTATTTAAAAAACAAAAAATGCCACCAGCTCATATTGCTTAGATAGCAGAGCAGACAGCCTCCACGGGGAAGCTTGGCACAACTACTTTGCTGACCAGCAGCTAAAGAGCAGGTAATATTTCAGAGAAGAGGGATCTCAAATAAATTTGAAAATATTTGGTCTGACTTTCTAAAAATCTTTAGTAATTCCAAGTAGATGGAAACTGAGATGTTGCTCTCCTTTTCCCTCCATGCTCCCCTTCCTTTCCTGTTCTTTTTGTCTCCCTCCCCTTATTTTTGGGACAAAAGTCAATATAAATTGGAAAAAAAAAAAATCCACCCTGACCAAACTACCACTATTTCAGTTCTCACGGTGGAAGAAACTACAATGTTGTGGCTACAGAATACAAATCAAGATAGCAGTAGCCACACAGATAATTTAGGCTAATATGCCATATACACCAGTCCCTTGGAAACACTTCAAGAGGTAAGAAAATTTCAGAAGCTTTTCTTTTGTTTTGTGGGTGGAGGCAGAAGCAGTGAAGTCTAAGTTCTACTCTGCTATAGGGGACCTCAGCTTTATATATATATATATATATATATATATATATACACACACACACACACACACACACACACACAAAGGCTGATGATTAGAGATCACAGTTTCTCAGCACCTCGCATACTTCAGGGTGCTGGGTGAATGGTATATCAAAAGAAAGAGGGAAGATAAATAAAGATAACATACAAGATATAAGCTTGCCTCTACCACAAAACCAGCCCTACAGCATATAGAGGAAATCTAAATAAAATTGCACAGACATCCCCCAGTGAGGCATAACTTTAAACTTGAGTGCACCATTATCCTTTCCATTTGACAAAGTGAGACCAGAGGGGAATTTGTTATCTAGGATATATATGAACAGAAAGTAATTCATGCAGTTGAGAAAAATCTTTATAAACGTATAGCCTAGAATTTCTATATTTACTATCAGTTCGGACACTACCTCGGTCATGACATGTGATCCTAGTGATGACTTTCTGCCCACCATCATAACATTGAGGAGTCCGGTGGCACCTTAAAGACTAACAAATTTAGTTGGGCATAAGCTTTCGTGGGTAAAAAACCCCACTTCTCTGAAGAATCTGTTAGTCTTTAAGCTGCCACTCTGATACTTGACATCCTAACATGGTGACTCTAATGAACAGGGCTTGAAAAACTCAAATGCCCATTTAACAGTGGCAAGTGGTAAGTCTAACCCCGTCAACGAATGCAAAATTTAAGCTATTTTATTTTATTTTATTTTTTAAAAACTTTCAGCATGAGGATAATCTTTGAGATGAGAAAAATATAATGAAGACACACTGCCTTCCTGAGTCTGCAGACATCCCTGGTGCATCTGTGGCAGAACTGCAGTGGGCAGCAGTGAAACTGTCAAGAATCATGTTAATTTCACACTCTTGTTGCTGCTATTTAGGAAAGCTATAAGCAACAGCAGTCAGTCACCGAGTTATTCACAAGGAAGTAGGACCCAAAAAATTGAAGTCTGTGGGAGCAGCAGAACAACCGATTTCCCTCCATCTTCCTCTCCTTTGCCAGTAGTCACAGAATAGAAGAGACCCACCCTACTCCCAGTAGCCAGACTCTCAAGGGAGAAGAGCAATGTCTTCCTCAATCCCAGCAGCTAAAACAGGGTTGAATTTCAAATTTATCAGACACCTACTACCCAGACTTTCACTACAGATGGAGCTCCCAAGAAGGGTCCAAGGACAGCATCCTAACAGGAAATCCCCAAAACCTCTCCCTTCTCAAGGCTGGGAGTTGATGGGCTTCTCACCGGAGGAGTCACACCACCCTGGTCTTCCATATCTGTCTCGGGAGAGTAGGTTTAGTCCTCTTGTTAGTAGGTGTCTAGTTAGTTTTTCAAGCCCTGCTAATGAGCCTGTGGAGACTTCACCTAGTTCTCAGTGTTCACAGCAAGACCTGGAATAGCTCAATAACAGAACACTATTGGAATACCTAAAGCAAAATGGAAGTGTAATTAAAAGACACTGTTTCCTCATCACAACATGTAACTCTCCCCATGCAAGAGATGCCTAACTGTACTAAATACAATACTATAGTTGTGCACTAACTGTAGTGAATAATATAGTGTCTCTGTTAGAGTGACCAGAGCATTTACTGCTTGAACTAGAAGATGAAGATTCACTATACAATTTCATCTTGCCAAGGGTTACAGCAACTATTGTGAAAGTAAATATTTATGTAGATGTGGCACACAATTAGGCCTGGGATGCCATCATCCCAGATTTAACATTCTTGCATTATGTTAGCATTATTCAAGTATGGCAGATATTACAAGTAGGAAGCAATAAGGTGACACTATTACACAGGCTCCTATTCTGGCATACTTATCACCAAAACTAGTAAATAGAAGATATACACCTCTACCCCGATATAACGCGACCCAATATAACATGAATTCAAATATAACGCGGTAAAGCAGTGCTCTGGAGGGGCGGGGCTGCGCACTCCGGTGGATCAAAGCAAGTTCGATATAACGCGGTTTCACCTATAACGCGGTAAGATTTTTTGGCTCCCGAGGACAGCGTTATATCAGGGTAGAGGTGTATATAAAGGTTAAAGAAAGAAGATAATAGGGGCTACCTAGAAATGCCCAGAGCACAGAACTGAAATGTATCTCAACAAGTGGTTTCTAGCCTTTTCATACTTGTAGGTGGGTTAAAGTTAGTTTTTAAAATAGTAATTACAAATTCAGATGATTATAATGCACCACAAAAACACAGTAATTAAATATGTAACCCTAATAAAGACTTGCAGTAAAACAAGATCCTACTATGCTAATTTTACAAAATTGCTATGAACATTTACTAGCTGAAGCAAAAAGTCTAGCTGCCGGCCTTTTACCATGATGACTGATTTAGAAAAACCACAACACAAAAATCAACTAATCGTAGTTTACTTGCCTATGAAAATAATCACTCATCATGAAAGATTACAATTTGGCAAGCCTGAGCAATGTCAAAACTACAACCAGGGTTTGCTTTGTATTTTCCTATACACATGCAGCAGGTTACAAAAAACAAGTTTCTGAACACTTGTTCAAAAAGTGCCAAAAAGAGAAAAACCAGGAGATTAGAGAAGCAAATTATTAAGACAAATCATCCTTGAAAATCAACTACTAAGTATCAATTTCATTTTCAGCCTCGTTAATCAAGATTTTAATTTTATAAAATATATAATTTATATTAATTTGGTCACACTACCTTGAATAGGTTCTTGAGTAAAGTTTGGATCTGGAATGCCCTCTACAGTCTGTTGTTCATTCATAATTTCCATGTTAGGAGCTGCAGTCATCATTTGATGGAATGGAAATGTATAAAATGCTTGAGCTTGCTGAAGAGGAGAATAATATCTTTAAAAAAAATAATTAATTGTTAGCCATATAACATTAATCTCTCAGAACTGTCTTAAGTTTATAACCTGTTCAGTACATTACTTAATCAAAATAAAAGCATGGCATTCTTAACCAGGGTTGGCATACACTGCATGTTATATTCTCCAGTTACAGTCTATTACAGCAACACATAGAATATCCAGTTCCATTAAATGGCCAATGCTTCTGATCACATAGTGGGAATCAAACATTGCTGAACACCCCATCTCCCTTTTAATTAATTTAATATTAAGCATACAAGAATCAGAATATTCCAGTCACATTAAATATACGCCTTATTTTCTCCCACTTTTCTATAACTCAATTATAACTAAAGGTTGCGATTCTTTCATGGAGGTCACGGAAGTCACAGATTCTGTGACTTTCCACGACTCCATGACTTCCGCAGCAGCTGGGCCAGCTGCTCAGGTACCCCACAGCCAGTCGCACTGGCCACTGCTGGAGCGACCCAGGGCCAGCTGCTCCGTCGGTCCCCGGGGCCAGCCGCACTGGCTGCTGCTTGGGTGGCCCTCGGCATCTGGCTCTGGGGTGCCCTGGGGACCACCTGAGCAGCAGCCGTCTGGAGCACGGTCCCCGGGAGCAGCAGCCGGCCGGGGGGTGGGGGGGGAAGGGGGGCAGAGAGTCAACCCCCAGCACTGGAGCACAGCCCCCCGGGCAGCGGGTCCCCAGAAGTAGAGATTTAGGGGTATTTTTGGTAAAAGTCATACTTTGTTGAGGAAGAGTCAACATGGTTTTAGTAAAGGGAAATCATGCCTCACTAATCTACTAGAATTCTTTGAGGGGGTCAACAAGCATGTGGACCAAGGGATCCAGTGGATATAGTGTATCTAGATTTTCAGAAAGCCTCTGACAAGGTCCCTCACCAAAGGCTCTTACGCAAAGGAAGCTGCCACGGGATAAGAGGGAAGGTGCTCTCATGGATTGGTAACTGGTTAAAAGATAGGAAACAAAGGGTAGGTATAAATGGTCAATTTCAGAGTGAAGAGAGGTAAATAGTGGTGTCCCCCAGGGGTCTGTTCTGGGACCAGTCCTATTCAACATATTCAGAAAAGATCTGGAAAAAGGGGTAAACTGTGAGGTGGTAAAATTTGCAGATGATACAAAATTACTAAAGATAGTTAAGATCCAGGCAGACTGTAAAGAGCCATAAAAGGATCTCTCAAAACTGGGTGACTGGGCAACAAAATGGCAGATGAAATTTAATATTGATAAATGCAAAGTAATGCACACTGAAAAGCATAATCCCAACTATACATATAAAATGATGGCATCTAAATTAGCTGTTACCACTCAAGAAAGATCTTGGGAGTCATTGTGGATAGTTCTCTGAAAACATCCACTCAATGTGCAGCGGCAGTCAAAAAAGCGAACAGAATGCTGGGAATAATTAAGAAATGGATAGATAATAGGACAGAAAATATCATGTTGCCTCTATATAAATCCATGGTACGCCCACATCTTGAATACTGTGTGCAGGTGTGGTCGCCCCATCTCAAAAAAAGATATATTGGAATTGGAAAATGTTCAGAAAAGAGCAACAAAAATGATTAGGAGTATGGAATGACTTCCGTATGAGGAGAGATTAATAAAACTGGGACTTTTCAGCTTGGAAAAGAGACGGCTAAGGGGAGGTCTATAAAATCATGACTGGTATAGAGAAAGTAGATAAGGAAGTGTTGTTTACTACTTTGGCCTTGCCTACGCTACCAAAATAAGTCGACCTAAGTCAGTAGTTACCGCAGTGGTTCGTGGCCATACTATGCCCCCTATGTCTGTGGTGGGCATCCTCACCAGGAGCGCTTCCACCAACTTAACTGTGGGGGGCACTGACAGTGGTGAGTCCTGTGCAGAGCTGACAACCAACAGGAAATTTAAATAACGCAGCGCCTACACAGACACTATGTCACCATAACTACATCAAGCAAAGTGCTACACCTCTCGCGGAGGTGGAATTATTAGGTCGGTGTAGTGGGGGACCCACATCAGTGGAAGCAGTGGTTCCCAAACTTTAACAACCCATGAACCCCTTTCACTAAAACGTCAAGTCTTGTGAACCCCCCTCCTAAAAATGAATATTTCCAGGGATTTTCTCCCGTACCTCAGCATAAGTTATAAAAGCAGTGATCTTGGAAATATAAAATTTGTTTTTATGACATGCTTATTACACACTATTTATTATTATTTATCATTACAGTATTTTTAGTACATTATGAAAACAGCAACACTCTTCCAAGATCTCACTTTTGTAGCTTGTATCACTTTTGATTAAGCCTGTTATAAGACAAGGCTCCTATCAGAGGTGCCAGTGGGAAAAAGGGGTACAGGGGCAAAGCCCCCACACACCCCAGGAACTGGGGAGCACCGCTGGAAAAGTGCGGGGCACCACCAGAAAAAAAGGGGAGGGACCCATGGGGGGGGCACGCCGACGTGGGGGCAGCACATGACCCTCGTCACCCCCCCCTGCACTGGCGCCTCTGGCTCCTATGTTTCATCAAGGAATATCAGATGTGAAACAGCATGAAGGTATTTAAGAAGCCAACTTAAAGAGGTCTTCTTACACAAGCATTCAGGTCTTGAGCAGTCCAGGCAAACAACGTACGTTACAACAAAGCTTAAACTTGTTCTTCATAATAATTTAAGAACAATGCTAGCAGCCTATTTAATTTTAAAAACAGCAAAAAATATCCACCTCCCTTTCTATTTCGTATAAGGAGTCTTGAAGTTTAAATCTCCTCAGTGTGATAGATATGCTTGCTTTGATCTGCTTAGTTCTTGGAAGTCCCCAAGGCTCTGGGCTGCTGGCCCCGTGCTCCCTATGGATAGCTCTGTCCGCCATTAAGGATTCCCCCCCACCCACCCCCAAGAACTCACTGTAACATTTCATGAACCCCCAGGAGTTCACGAACCCCAATTTGGGAACCACTGAGTGGGAGCAACATTGTAGTGTAGACACTTACAGAGTTAGCTTGATGTAAGCTGCCATACAACGACCTAACTCTGTAGTGTAGACCAAGCCTTAGAATTAATTGATACAAGGTGGGTGAGAGAACATCTGTTATTGGACCAATTTCTGTTGGAGAGAGAGACAAGCTTTTGAGCTTATACAAAACTCTGACCTGAAGTAGAGCTGTGTGAACTCGAAAGCTTGTCTCTCTCACCAACTTGGTTGAGTAAAAGATATTACCTTACTACCTTATATCCTGGGACCGACATGGCTAGAATAACACTACATACAGACACCCCCTGGGTTACGCAAATCCGCACTTACGGAAAAAGTTCCATAAGCTAGAAATAGGGGTTTTTTTTGGGCGTAATGGTCAGATATACGTTTCCGAATTACGCAAAATTCAGGGAGCGTCTGTACAACAATTAGAATTACCTGACTTTTGCCCACTTTGAATTTACTTAATCTTCCATCAAATTATTTTATCTAACACATGCCGAGTGCATGAAGCACTCTGGGTTGCAAGATGGTATAGGTGCCTAGGTGCTTTGAGGCAATTAGCCACAGCGCACACTGTTTAGCATCTTTAAGCAATATTGTACCAAGCACTGGCCAGTGACATCAGTGACACTCCTGCAACCCGTACACAGAGACTCCTACTCCCCATATATACTCATAGACCTGCCCAACATAGAGTCCCTGCTCAATACATCCCCCACATATGGGCACAAACTCCCACTCACAGACACAGGTCCCTGCTCTGCTCCATAAACCCTTAGTCTATACAGAGACATCCCACCCCCCATCCACATGTCCCTGCTCCATACACCCTTAGTCTATACAGAGAAACACCCCCCCAATCCACTCACAGACACAGGTCATTGCTCCATACACCCTTAGTATCCACACACCCACGCCACCCACACACCCACATTCACAGTCACCTCCCGCTCTATCCCCTTCACCCCCCGCGGACAGACGAGCCGAGCGCCCGCTGGACCCCATCCCTGCGGCTGCCCCGCCTACGTCACCATGCGCGGGGCCCGGCCGTTGGGAGCCGGGCAGCCGGCTCGGGGGGGCTGAGCAGCGGCAGGGGCCTCCCCGCGCCAGGCCTAGGCCCGGCTGCCCCGTGTACCTGCCCGGCTCCTCGGCTTCCATCCCCGGGCGCTGGTGCGTCCGGCCTAGCGGGCTGCCGTGAGCGCCAGCAGCAGAGCCCGTCCGCTGCCCCCTCCCCGCGCAACCCCCCCGGCCTCTTCCGCCTCTTACACACAGCGCCGCCGACCTGCCAGCCGAGCGAGCGGTCACGTGGGGCAGGGCAGCCAATCCGGATCCGGCACCCGCCGGGCCATGACCACGAGGCCTGCGGGGGTGGGGAGAAGGCAGAAGAGGCGAAATGGGGTGAAAGGAGACGGGAAAGGGGGCGGGGCCAAGGACCGGAACGTACCACAGCAGCCTGTTGGATGACTGATTTCCCCCCGCCCCGCAGCCTGTTAAATGACAGACCCAGACCGCTTGACATGCGCCGGGATTGTGTCATGGCTCCAGTTTGCTCTGACTCCCTCCCACTTTCAGGCCTTTTCTCTTGGCAGTACAGGGGGGCGGGGGTGGTCACCGGGCTACATTCGCGACTGGGTCCACACTAGACATGATCACAGACTCGAATGCGAAACGCTCTGAGATTCTTGGGGCTAGAGAGAGGGGATCCGTAATCTATTGACATTCCTAGTAAATGGGGCTCTCAAACGGAGCCACAGTGAAGTAGGATTCGGATGAGAGGCTGGGCTTTGGTCACAGTTAAGGCATCGCTGACCATAAGACGTTAAAAGCACCTGTGTACTTCTTATTTGGGAGAATAAAGACAGAATGTGATCAGTGTTTGCCAGACCGTCCATCTAACCTGCCCATACTACTGGTTGCTCTGTGCACATCAATGCAAGTGCATGCCCCAAAAGTAAAATCACACAAGGCAAGAGAAGAAATCCAATAAGCAGTCTATAGTAACTGTTAAAGGACATGCCAAAGCCTTTAAAAGAAAATACCACTGTATTCCACAGTAACAGTTCTTAACACTGCAGCTTATAGAGTTATGACAGAGGACTAGTATATTTCCATATGGCTACTTAAAGACTAACAGATTTATTTGGGCATAAACTTTCATGGGTAAAACCCTCACTTCTTCATGCATCTGAAGAAGTGGATTTTTTACCCACGAAAGCTTATGCCCAAATAAATCTGTTAGTCTTTAAGGTGCCACCAGACTCCTTGTTGTTTTTGTGGATACAGACTAACACGGCTACCCCCTGATACTTGACATATGGCTACTGTAGCTCTGATCATGCAAACATTTGTACCTATGCTTTCCTGTATGCATGTGTCTAGGCCCATTGAAGCCAACAGGGCTATTTATGCTTAAAGGTAAGCACATGCAAAAGTGCCTTGCTAGATCATGGTTCACACAAATAAAGTTAAGATGGCATGTAAATGTTTGCAGGACTAGGGCCTATACTGTTGTAACAAGACAACTAGTGTTACCATAGAACTACAGTTCTCCTATCACAAAGCATAAAAAATCCCAAATCAGGCCCCAAATATGAGACTGACATAAAAATATTTGTCTTCTTATCTTTGAGCCTTTAGTTATCACATTTCTCCCCACAATCACAAGGGTTAGAAACTTTAAACAATAAAGTAAATAAATAAACCAAAAGCGGAGATTCTCTCATAATTACACAACGCCAAGAACTCGGGACAACTAATGAAAAACACCAAACGTTCTGAACCTTGGCAATTCCTATACTGTTCCTGGAGTGTTAACATAACTACAATTACTAGTGTTAGGAGTTACTATCCTATTACTACAGTATTTTATTGTTAATGTAATCACTCAGTTAATGCTAATCTTACCTCAGGGGGGTGGGTTGCTACAGTGGGCTAAGCCTTTAGGCCACTGTCGTGTATTAAGGATAGAGCAGAGAGTCTCTGAGGGATGCGTTAGACCACCCAGGGATATGAATGAACACAGACTTACGGAGCCAAACAAGGGACCAGTGAGGGTGCCTCCCTAATCACCGCAGCATCCTCTCTCCCCAGCCAGTTTGGAAAGGGGCCTTGCAGCAGCGGCTCCCTATGGGGATCTCCCATTTGCGGGGAAGCGAGGACAGACTGGCAATGGACGTAGTTCCGTAGCAGCTGCTAGAGTCACGTGAGCGATGACATGCGTGCCCTGAGTCACATGATTTGATGAGATTTGCTCAGCTCCTCCTGCAGAAGGACGGGCCGGCTACCTTGTCTCTGGGGCCTTGGTGCTGTTCTGAGCGGCGAGCCTATCATCCGGGACCTCCTTCTAATGTTGTGTCCTGGGCAGAGAACAAGTGCTGTCAGACCAGCGTAGTAGAGTTTTGCTGCATGTAAGTAGGTGCATTTTCCATGCCTCAATCACCGGCAAAGGATGGTGTGTGTAGCATGGTTGGGTAGTGGGGTTGTCTCCGGAGTTTGTGGAGTTGCCTTTGGGGTAAGGACAAAGAATCCTACCGGCTGATGTCCACGGGGGGGAGCGGTTACCTCTGTAGTGTGTTGCAGAGATTTGAACATTTTAAAAGCACTGTTTCTGCTTTATCTGCTTTTAAACTTTTTAAGTGAGGCTCCATTGCAAAAGGCCTCCCCTCCCCATCTCTATTTCCTACCGAAGGTGGATGTGAATTAACCAAACGCGGTTTTTTGCTAACAAATTCTAATAGGGCGAATTGTATTTCAGAATGGGCTAGTTGGCATACTAATTATTGCAACTTTTCCCCCCCTAATTCTTCACTCAGTCAATTGGAGTACTCAAATCTCAAGTGCTGTCTGCTCTTCATCATGCCTGCTGGGGTATCTTGGTCTCGCTACTTGAAAATGCTCAGTGCAAGTACATTGGCTATGTTTGCAGGTGCAGAAGTTGTGCATAGATATTACAGACCTGATCTTGTAAGTGATTTAAAGTTTTGATTTTCATTTCATTTATAATGGCTAAGTAATATGTGTTTTGAAATTTCTCCTATAGGAATGCTGTTCAGTGGACATTGTTAAGGTCACTGTGGCAAAAATACCAAAACACTTCTATTTCAAAATGTTAATATGCTTGTTTGTCAGTCCAATAATAAGGAAAAAGAGGTAAATATGTGAAGCTGCTAGAAAGTCATGTCTCAGGATTTTTCCTCAGTTTTGAAGAGCAATGTGCATCAGACATTAAAAGAAATTATCTAGTTTACCCAGAATGTAAAACATTCTGCATATGTGCAATGAAAATTGGCACTCTTCTTAGCGTATTTTTGTCAGAGTAAAGTTACCTTTTCTATGGGGTTATAAGATTCTTTTCCGCTCTAGACTAGAAGAGCTAGAATCCCAAGTCAGTAATACCTACAAGATTTTTTTTTTTTTTTTGCTTAAATCCGAGTCAGCAGTTAGTTGCTTTCACAGCTTGGTTGGGAAGCAGATTGTAGTAGTAACACGACACCACATGCAGAGGTAGTAGTTTTTCCAGGACCTGAAAGTACACCTCTACCCCGATATAACGCTGTCCTTGGGAGCCAAAAAATCTTACCATGTTATAGGTGAAACCGCGTTATATTGAACTTGCTTTGATCTGCCGGAGCGCGCAGCCCCGCCCCCCCGGAGTACTACTTTTCCACGTTATATCCGAATTCATGTTATATCGGGTCGTGTTATATCGAGGTAGAGGTGTATATAATAAACCTTCATTTTTAAAGGCATTAGACACAGAACCAGGAAAAAGTAAACTTGTTTTATTAAGACCTAAAGCTCAGAAGTGAACTTTTGGGCAAAGTTGGATCTACTTACGATTTGGGTGGAAAGCATGTGAAATTTTTGTGAATTCAATTCTAAACCAGGTGAAATGCTACAGTTTTGGTAGAGATTTGTAGTTTGCTTTGTCTAGAAATTCAAAGGGTGAAAAATCTATGCAAATCAAATGTTGGAAAAAGTATTGCAATTGTTTGACATCTGATTCTTACAGCTTGCTTTTTACCTTCTATATTTTTCCAAGCTCTTGACTTTTACAACCTTTTTCTTCCTTTGTCCCTTTTACATTAGGAAAACATTCCCTCTTCCCACAATATTCCTTTGCTTCAAAAAATGGAGCTGAAATTAACATGGCTTTGTTGCCTTGTTTATACACTAGCATAATCTACTATTACCACAGCTGTGCAGATGCAAAGTGTGGCTGCATAAAGCGTAAAGTATCTTATGTGGCTCCCATGTAAACAGTTGCTGTCTTATTCACGCAGTGGTAACCGAGCCTTTATTATCTTCTCAGATGGATCTATTTATGCTCACACTAGTATCACACACACTTTCTATTTAGTCTTCCATCTTTCCCACAAAAGGAGAGGAAATAGAATCAACATTTTGTTGTTCAAAGCAAATACATTAAAAAGAAACTGAATTTAATACTTAAAATCTGCAGTCCTGGAGAGTGATGTTCTGGCATATTATGATATTATGGCAATATCAGCACAGGGTACTCCAAAGTGTCCCACCAGTATGCCTTCTCCCTGATCTGGAGGCAATCCTTCGAGGGTTTCCATGCCTATTAGATCTGTTTCCATGCCTATTAGATCTTTGGCTTCTCTCATAAGGCTGCTGACAAAAGTACCAGTTGCGGTGATAGTAGATGTGTCCACATTGCAATTACTAGGTAAAGGGTGGTTTCATTTGAACCGATTGTCTTAATCCAACAGCCATCAGATGGTAACTGGTGACCTGGTTTAAACTTGAACCAATGCCCTACAGCTTCTGCAACCTATAAACCATCCCACTCTGTCTGTAGAACTTTTGTTGTTTAAACTTGTGTAACTTTATTTCAAAAAGTGGCGGGGTAGCTCTGCCTTTTAGTAGAGGAAACAAAAGACCAGTTTCAAAATAGGAATTCTTTAAAAAGAAAAATTATACTTGAAGAATCTTCCCACAGTTAACAGTGATACTTTTCCTACCAGTAGATTAGTAATTAGGAAGTATATAGTAATTTTATGAAATGGTTTCTTTGACATATAATGACAAAACAAAATGTATAGCTGTACAAAATGCTCATCTGTAGTTATTTAAACTAATGAAGACTCTAAAAGCTTATAGCTTTAAAAGCAGCAAAGGTTAAATAATATGAAGGTTTTTTTTCACCCCCAGTGTAGGTGTTTCATCTTCAAGACCAGTGTGAGGGCTGGTGAGGTTGTGAATTTCCACTATCACCCCTGTTTGGTGTGAAATCTGAAGCTCCCTTTGGCAAATTAAATGTGTACTGGCCACATAATACAGCTACTTTCCTCTTCTGAAGAGTAGAAGAGGCTCTTGTTCCTGTGGCCAAGCACTTACCATATTCTCCCACCATTTTCAAATTGTATCTTTGGGAGTCCTTATGCACATGCACCCTGACCAGGTTAACTGGAATGGCGGTTACAAAGGTGGATGACTTAACTGAAGTGAGACAGCTGCTTATCAGGAAACCATGTGGCAATACATGATTAAGGGAAGGATATATCAGTTTGAGCTATATTCTTAAGGGAGATGGTGGAAAAACAGTTCACTCTAGATCTCTAGTAACTAAAATGCCAGCCACATTTATAATGTCCTATAAAATAACCAGGTTTCAGTGGCTCTTCTCCATCCCTGGAATGGAATTTAGTACTGTGGGAAGGGTTCCTTAGAAAAGGTATTCCCCACCTCCCCCAAGATCAAGTTGTTCCAAAGGACTAAAGTCAAATTGCCAGATGCAAGAAGTTCAAGTTGAATTAGAAAGAAATTTGGTTGATGCTAGAGATCAGTCTACAATTAGCTCAAGAAAGAGGGAGACAAAATTTTAACTTGAATGTAGTGTTCTTTTCTGCCTCTCAGGGGATGTCTAATTTTCTGTAAATTAGCTCCGTTTTCTATATCTCAGTCACAGATTTTGAGCACTGACATCTCTTTGTTTTATTTATTTTATAGACTATACCTGAAATTCCGCCTAAGCCTGGAGAGCTGAAAACGGAACTCTTGGGTCTAAAACAAAAACCAAGCGAAGTTCATACTTCACAACAATGACCACAGAATACTGAAGTCATGAAGGGTAGAATTTTCAGAAGTGCCTAAATAACTTAGGGTCCCGAGTCTCATTTTCCTACGTGATTTAGGAACCAAAGTCATTGGGACTTATGCACTTCTGAAAATTGTACCCAAAGTCCATGTATGAAATGCTGTAGTCCTGTAAATCTATATTTCTATTTATTTAAAACAAAAAAAACCTTGTATGTAAGAAATAATTGAGGAATCCTGTTTATCAGAAATCCAGCCAGTTGTTCATTAAAACTCCTTGTATTTTTGTTTTCAGAAGAATATAATTTTTTTGTCCTGATTACTCTGCAACAATTTTTAAAATCTATTGAAAGTATAATTCATATTGGCTCCTAGTCTAAATAAATGTTATTAGGAATTTGAAAATTAACAAGATTTTATTAGGATTAATGTAATAAAAATTATTATAATTACAGAATGCTCTGCAGACTCAGAAGTCATCTTCTTTAGTACAGATCACTAGAAGTAGTGGCTTGACATTTTCTGTAGCACCACCACATTGAATTGATTAGCCTTTGTAAAAAAAAGTTTAATTTTATATAAGTGGACATTTAATACTACAGTGTCATGCTTTAAATATTTTCTCTAGTTGTACGTGCATATATACATGGTATCTGCAGACGAGGTTAAATAGAACTTTGCTTACTATTGCTTTTATAAGCAGTTATGCTAGATTTCTCATCAGAAATTTTGTCAGCAAATCCAGCTTTTTTCATAATACTGTTTATGTATATGTATAATTCAGTGTAGCTGCTGTTCTTGTATGGAGGGGAAAGGCAGAAACAGTGGATTTGAGTGTCCTGCTAGTGTGTGTGTGCTTGGTTTTTTGTTTTTGTTTTTAAAACGAGCAGATGA
>NW_020664598.1:9490121-9496798 GCF_002925995.2 Terrapene triunguis
GGCTGAACATTGGAACATCTCGGTATGGGCTGCTTTAAGAAATCTATCACAAAATTTAAAGAAGGGAAGAGAGTAGAAATAAAAGCACTACGAAGATTTAATGATAAGTATAAAAGACAGACTGAAAAACTTACTTTAATGAAGGTTTCCCCAAAAGTTGTACATCTTACTGTTGTGAACGTCCAGAACAAACATCACTTCTAGCCAAATTTACACTAATAAGTCATATATATTTAATTATAACAAACAGTATCATGGATGTGATTTCTTACCCCCATCTGACACTACCTATGAAGCATGGAAATCATGCCTGAAACCTGTGTGACCCTCTGCAAAATCTCTTACTGCTACTGACTTCTATTCCTTCAGGAAGTAAATGAATCAATGGGTGTACACTGTCCTAAAGTTGGTAGTAATACTAGGCCCTGATGGCCGCTAATAAGGAATCACAATATATACTAGTCCTCCTTTCATGCTTACATAATTTGGCAGAAAGGAGATAAATTTTTATAAATTTGCTGAAATCTAACAAACTATGTTTGTCAATTGAATAAGTGTTATAGCCAATATAGAATGGAATGTAATAGAATAACCCCTTGTTACTGAGTCCTGGGAGTGTTAGCTGACTAATATTAATGCTGGGTTTCTTTTCAGGTCAACTTTTAACTTGAATAGTATTCTCAAATCAGGACACTTGTTTATTCTTATCTAATCTATAATTTATTAATCCACCCAGAACCACATTAGTATACAATCAACAGTTGACCACTCATGTGTAACCAAACTAATGTTGTAGGTATATACTACACATACACAATACAGTCTTGCAAGCAAGGCTCAACAGTTATATCAAGGAATAATGCAAATTATCAGGGTTTCTTACTATGTTTACTTATGATCATCAATTCGTAATTCTTTAGTATCTAACTCATTTATCACACTTTCAAGGATGCACTTGTTTTTAAGGCACTTTAAGAGTTTGGTTACTCTTGTTCGAATGAATTGGTTCAAAAGGGACAATTTTAGACTATTAAAAACAATTGCTTAAAGGTATTATTTTCAATTTCTCTTAGGTTAATTTGCTTGGATTTATAAAGGAGTTACAATCTAAAATATGGTTACTTGAGGTCTCACTAGAATGTGTAGACTTAGTAAGAAAACCTACAGTTACTATTTTAAAGAAATAGAAGTGGAAATACAATCTTGGTGAGATTTCTTTTCAATTTCTTCTTATCTTCTTAACCTTGGGATGGGGAGGATCCTTTCCACATGGTTGGTCTGAGTGTCGGTCACACTTAGGATTGTGCAGCTTCTTGTTGGGTTCAGTTAACGCTCCAGTTGCACATGGTGACCTCAGTTTTAATACCTAATCTTTCTGACATCTGTCAGAGGGAGTAGAGTGGGATTCTTGGATATGTAAATGGAACATCGAGTAGGAAGGTGATATTTCTGCTGTATAAAGCATAGTGAGACCATTATTGGAATACTGTGTTCAGTTCTGAGGTCCACACTAAAAAAATAAAAAAGTTGAAAAATTAGAAGTGGTTCAGCAAAGAGCTACAAGAATGAGTTGAGGTCTGGAAAACATGCCTTCTATACCGAGAGATTTAAGAATTTCCATCTATTTTGTTCATTCAAAAGATGGCTAAGAGGTAACCTGATCAGTCTACAAGTTCCTATATGGGAAAGAGATTTCTAATAGTAGAGAGTTCTTTAATCTAGCAGAAAAAGACATGAGATCCAATGGTTGGAAAATAGAGGTTACTTACCATATAGTAACTAAAGTTCTTTGAGATGTGTCGTCCTCAGGGATATTCACTGTGGGTGTACATGTGCTCCCTGTTCCTGAGATTGGATGCTTTTTCAATAGCAGTGTTTGTTGGTCTGTACCTGTGCCCCCACTGAACTGAGGGTATAAGAGGTGCTGTGGACTGACTGCCTCTCCAGTTCCTGCTCCACTGTGAATTGGGAGATGATCTGAACAGCAGGGAAGGAGGACACGTCATGGAATGTACCCATGGGGACTACACATCTCTAAGATCTCCAGTTGCTATATGGTAAGTAACCTCCATTTCTTTGAGTGCTGGTCCCTACGGATATTCACAGTGGGTGACTGCCAAGTAGTACTCATTGTGGAGAAGGGTGCAAGGAAGCTGCATTTTAGATTGCAAGATCACTGAACCAAAGGAGGCATTCCAGATGAAGTTTAAACATGGGCGTAATGCCTAGTAAAGATGCAAATAAAACCCCAAGTTGTCATGCTACAAAATTCAAAGAGGGCAACTCCCTGCAGGGAAGCCACCAAGACAGCTTGTGCTCTAGTAGTGTGTGCCTTGAAGCTGGAAGGGAAGGGGCTTCATAATCTCACAAAAGAGAATAGACCCTGAAATCCATCTCAGGAGTCTATGGGGAGAGCTTCTTCCTTCAAGACTATTTGTTTCCATTGCTGAGAACAGAGACTTCCTAAAGGGCTTAGTCCTCTGCAAGTAGAAGGCTAAAGCTCTGTGGACATCCGAAGAGTGGAGCTTCTTGTCCTCCCTGTTTATTATGAGGTTTTAAATAGAAAATGGTCAAATGAACAGTCTGATTCAGGTGACATTCAGAGGGAACCTTCGAGATGAACTCAGGATGCAATCTCAAGGACACTTTATCCCTGTGAAACACGGTGTAGGGAGGATCCGCCAGGAGGGCCTCGAACTCACCCACTCCTCTAGCAGAGGTGATAGCCATTAGAAAAGCTGTTTTCACAGAGAGGTACAAAAAAGGTCAGAGGCTCGAATGGTGGGTTCAAAAGTGCCAAGAGTACCAAGTTCATGTCCCTGGCACAGTGCAGGTTGTAATACTGGTGGAAAGGCTCTGATGATGCCTTTCAGGAACTTCACATTGTTGTGGGATGGGTAAAGATGGAGGAGTTCTCCATTGGAGAAGGAAGGCATTGATAGCTGCCAGATGCACATGCAGCAAACTGACAGGTGAGCCTGATGTCTTCAAGGAAAGAACATAGTCCAGAATAAAAGGGATCCCAGACTTTTCTAGAGAGGTTATGCTGTTGACACCAGAGGTAGAACAACTTCCATTTGACTACACAGTACTTTCTTGAGGGTCTCCTGCTGTTTGTTGAGGATGGATTGGACCTGCTCAGAGCATGATCTCTAAATCTGTTGATCATCCAAAAACCAGGCTGCCAGATAGAGGCCAGGTTGGGATGGTTAGTTCTGCCCCTGTTCTGAGATAGTAGCTGCAGGAGTGGTTGTAGATGTATACATGGATGAGAGGCTATCTGCAGGGTAGTGGTGAACCAAAATTGTCTCAGCCACGAAGGTACTACCAGGATTACTTTCGCCTTGTCCTGCCTGACATTTCTGAGGATGCAAAATAATAGAGGAATGGAAGGAAAGGCGTACGTGAGTGGATCTGACCATAGTACCAGAATGCATAGTCCCCCTTTGTAGTTGTGCCACTGGGCGGCTCAGGAGAAGTTGTCTGGGCATTCGTTGTTTGGGTTACAAAGAGGTCCCAGGATGGGAAACCCCACTGCCAGATAATGCTGTGCCACTAAAGAGGGGAGCTCCCATTCGTGATCCTGATGGAAATGCCTCCTCAGGCTGTCTGTTAAGGTGTTCACTACTCTTGGTAGGTGAACTGTTGAGAGGGTGATTTGATGCCAGATGCACCAGTTCCAGAGTCTGATCGCACCATGCGGAGTAGGGAAGACTTTGCTCCTTCCTGCTTATTTATATAATGATGTTGTCTGACATGATTTGGACGTGTGCACTGGATGAAAGGGTAAAAACCTCTTGCAGGCTTCACAAAGTGTCTGAAGCTCAAGAAGATAGATGTGCAGTTTGGATTCTGGTGGAGTCCAAGCACGCTTAGCTATATAGTCACCCAGGTCTGCCTAGGCTAGTAGGGAGGTATCCATAAGTATCTTTGTGGATGGTAGAGGGATGAAGGGAATCCCTACATAGACAGTCTTTGTTTTCCCACCAAGTGAGGGACATGAGGACACTCTGGGGGAGCAAAACTTGTTTTGTCCAGGGTGTGCCTGCTTGGGATGTAGACTGTCTGCAGCCATGCCTGGAGGCAACAGAGGTGAAGTCTCACAAAAGGTATCACATAGGCATGGGGGTGGGGAGGAAGGGGCACATCCACAGCAATTGGCATGAGCATAGAACTCCTCTGCCGTGGCCCCAAGGCTAGAGCTAACAGCTCCTCTAGCTCTGGGGCCACAGCAGGGAGAGTGAGCTCCTCCGGCCCTGGTGGGAGCTGACAGTTCCTCCAGCCCTGAAGCTGTGGTGGGGACACAGAACTTGACCCACCAAAAGCGGTCAAATTTAAATTTCTGCATATGCCCCTGCATAGGTACAGGCAGCCATATGACCTAGAAGGACCAGGCAGAACCAGACTGTTGTCTGGGGGCTGAGTCAGAGCTGGGCATTGAGATTCCTCATCATGAGGAATCTGTCTAATGGTAAGTATGCTTTGGCTGAAATTGAATTCAGATTCACTCAGATAAAATCTGTAACTGTATGTGTCAAAGTGGAATTTTCTAGATTTGCTTGAAGCCCCAACAAGTGAAAGAGATCGAGTGAAGAGAGGACTGCCATCTGCACCTCCTGGTATGGCTGTCCCTTGAGCAGCCAATTGTTGAGGAAATACTGTGCTGCCTTGGTGCTGCAGATACACTGCTACCACAGAGAGAAACTTTGTAAAAACTCACAGTGCTGCCAATAAGCTGAAGTGAAGAGCCCTGTATTGAAAGTATTCCTGGACCACTGTGAAGTCCAGGAATCTCCTGTGTGCTGGATGAATGTCTATATGAAAGTAGGCTTCCTTCTAATTGAGGGCCGCAAACAAGTTGCCTTCATTTTGAGAGGATCTCCAAAAGCTTATGGATTGAACATCCTCCAGAGGGATCTGGAGAATATCTGCAATTTTCCTAAAGAGGTCCTGATACTGTTTATAGTCGTCTAGTGGTGAAGGTGAGGCTGGTGCCACTGCCTCATCTGGGAAGAAGAAAGTGCTGCCAGTAGATCCGGTGGTAGTGGTGGTGGTTGTTCCTCAAAACCTTCTGGGGGCAGAGGGGCCTGAAACTCCTCTCTGGGTGGTGATCTCTGTCTAAAGCATTTCCCAGGGTCTTTGTAATTCAGCACTCTAAAATATGGATTTAAGGAATTATAATATGACCAGTGAGTAGGATCATATGGATTAGGAGAACCCCATGGGGGAATCACTAGTCATTAGACCAATAATGTTCTGTGTGGGGATGTGGTGGCATTGGGAAGGCTCTGGAAGCCCTATTAGTGTCCATTTCTCACCTCAGGACTGTTAGTGGAACTTCTGGTATCACTTCCTGTTCATTGGAGGAATAGGAGTTGCCTGACTCCACTGGTGGAACCGATGGTACCAGCTGCCTTGTGACACTCTAAAGGAAGGAACCAGTAAGTGGTGAACTGTTGTTGTCGGAGCCTCAGCAGTGTGACTGGTATTCAGAATTGGCATCTGACACAACATTGGTGTAGGAATATCCCTGGGTGATACTGGGACTGAAAGGACTGGCAACTCTGTAGATAGCCAGATCCTCAAGAATATGCTAGTCTAGCAGATAGAGTGGGAAGGACTCCTGACTCTAGGCCAGGGGGTCTCAAACATGCAGAGTTGTTTGCTGCAGCCCACCATAGCTCCTCTCACCCCAAGTGGGCCATATCTCTGTTCCTCCACCTACCTCCCAGCACTTCCTGCTGCCAAACAGCTGTTTGGTGGTGCTTAGAACTTTCCAGGATGAGGAGGAGGGATATGGCACACTGAACAGAGGATGTGGAGAAGAGGTGGGGCTGGGGTGGGAATAGGGATAGGGACTTTGGGGAAGGGGGGGGGCCTCATTGAAGGGGTGGAGTGGGGGCGGTCTTTTGTATCTTTGTATGAAAAGGTGTCAGTGATGTGGCCCTTGGGCCAATGTACTAGTCCTCATGGTGATTTGAGTTTGAGATCCCTGCTCTAGGCTATCTGGTAGTGCAGGTTTGTGTGAGGCAGTCTTCCTGTGATGCAGTACTTCCAGTGCAGAAAGTGAAAGGTTCCTTCTCTTCTTGCAGGGTTCAGACCCACCCCTTGCATCAACAGCTTCAGTGTGCACTTAGCTGTCACTGCTGTTGATGCCAACAGACATTACCCATGAACTCCAGACACACTTGCACTGGGGGTGTGGAGTCTCTCCTGGTACTGAGGGTAGGCTGTCCTCTTTATAAAAGAAAGGTGAGGTAATTTATCCCTCTTCTTAAGGGAGTGTTTACCTTTACCCTTCTCATGCCTGTTTAGAGAGGTCCTTGGGCTTATCTGGAGCTATGCTGTGTTAGTGCTAGAGGGCAGCAGGGGCTGTCTCAACTTGCTGATCTACTTTAAAAAGGCCATATACTTAGAGCAGGGGTAGGCAACCTTTCAGAAGTGGTGTGCCAAGTCTTCATTTATTCTCTTTAATGTAAGGTTTCGCGTGCCAGTAATACATGTTAACGTTTTTTAGAAGGTCTCTATAAGTCTATATTAACTAAACTATTGTATGTAAAGTAAACAAGGTTTTCAAAACGTTTAAGAAGCTTCATTTAAAGTTAAAATGCTGATCTTACGCCGCCAGCCTGCTCAGCCCGCTTCCAGCCTGGGGTTCTGTTCACCTAGGCCTGCAG
>NW_020664598.1:9496898-9553846 GCF_002925995.2 Terrapene triunguis
GGTGCAGGGAAGAAGGCTGGGTGTTGGGGGGAGGTCAGGGCAGAGGGTGCAGGGCAGAAGGCTGGGTATTGGGGGGAGGTCAGGGCAGAGGGCTGGGTTTTGAGGGGGGGGACTTGAGGTCAAGGCAGAGGGCTGGGGTGTGTGTGGAGGTGCAGGGCAGAAGGCTGGGGTGCTCAGCTCATGGGGGTGCTCCCAGCCCCCTGCCCGTCTTATGGCAGGGGGCTGGGAGGGATATGCTCTGTTCCACCCCATTCCCACCTCTCTCTGCCGCCTCTATGGAGCTGTGTGCATGTTGCTGCTCTTCCCCCTCCCCCTTGCAAGGGCCATCACCAGCAGGGAGAGGGAGGAGGAGGGGCCAGAATGCACCAAGCTGTGGGAAGAAGTGGGGGAGGAGGAAAGCTTGGCTGCTGCAGGAGTGGTGGGCAGGGGACCGGGACACTGCCCCCACTGCTCTCCCCTGCCAGGGCAGGAGCTTGGTCCTGTGGCAGCCAAGCTTCCCTCCCCCTAGCTTCTTCCCCCAGCATGGTGCTTTCTGGCCCCTCCTCCTCCTCCTCTCAGTGGGCAGGCAGCATGCCACTCAAAATCAGCTTGCATGCCATGTGTGCTATAGGTTGCTGACCCCTGACTTAGTGAGGTCAGTGTACATCTTTCACACACAGGTGAGAGTGTCTGCCATGCTGTCTCCCCTCCCTCCATTTATGCTGCTTTGTAAAGTGTGAGGCTACATTAACAATGTGTTAATGTTGAGGGCTCAGCTGTTCTAGTTCATCATTTAGCAGTAAATCATTCCCTGAGAAATATCAAACACTCTGACTTTACCACCTCACCCAAGCTTCACAATCATCATTGCTGTGTACAGTATTAAATTGTTTGTTTAAAACACACACACTAATAAAATTTCTCTGGAACCTAATCCACCTTATTTACATTAATTTCACTTAAAGGTGCATTTTTCAGGAACATAACTACAACATTAAGCAAGGAGTTACTGTACACTTTGAAGTTGGGGTTTAGCACAGTAATCAAGTCAGTCTCCATGGCTTCTTACTTCATCATAGCTCTTCAGAATCTTAAGATTAGTATGAGCAACAGCCCCAACTATATTTGGCCCAACAGGAGTTTTTGGGAGACCTACAGCCCATGTGAATTCTGAACTTAATACATTGTGTAGTAAGGAAGAGACCTATTTTATTTGTATTTGTTAAGTGTTTACCATATGCAGTCAGCAGTTTGAGAAATTACAAAAAGATAAAGGTGCTAAGTCAGTTTAAGTGACCAGAAAAACATTCAACTATTTAAGTTTTACACCAATTCCTCCAGCTCCTGCTGTTTTTGGATAGGAAGACAAAGGTCACGTTCTACTCCCATCCATGCCACCAATTTGCTATGTGGCCTTAGGCAAGCCACCTCCCCTTTCTGGTTCAGCAACCGCACCTGCCTCACTCACAGATATGTTTGAGGATTAGTCTACTTCTTCAAAGTCCAAGACAAGTGTTCCAACTTGTACTTAAGAGCCATAAATGTGGATGGATGGTGCACTAGACTACTGAGCAGATTGTAGAAACAAGTTTAACTTACTCTAACTACTTTAGTCTTTGAACCTCAGTAACTTCTACATCCTACCATTTAGTATGGCAATAGTCTATTCATCTTGTGCAGTAGAGGTGGAAGACATTTATACAATCAATGAACATTTTAATGCAGTTTGCAATTAAAATCATTTGTATTTGCTATACCCAGCCCCCTTTGAAGCAAGCTCTGAAGCTGACCCTTCAAACCCTGAGTGGTAAGATGCTCCAGTGCATTTAGAAGCCTGCTTTGCATTTTCAGCCTTGACAATAAGATGTAGTAGTTCTGTACTTGAAGTGATACTTGTACAGCTTCTCCTAGTCTCCTCACTGCCCAAATGTATGATCTTTAAAGGTTAATCCTACGTCTCTCCACAAGAGAAGTGAATAGTCTCACTTTGACAGCAGAAAAGATATTCCCCACAGCTATTAAACATGGAACAAAGTAGTGCTGGCTTATATGCCAGATGACAGTGACCCTTTAGTGTAGCGTTTACACACAGTGTTTGGGAACATTTTTATTTTGTACACGTGACAAGATTTTACACCAAGAATAGTCAGTTAAATAGTACAAATTTACATTCATGAGGAATGTTTTAAAAAAATGCAACTTAAAAAATCCTCCTCTGCCCATAACCCCCACAACACCCCCCTCAACATTTTACAGTGAAAAACTGAACAATCTAATTCACATTCCCTCCTCACCCCAGACAGGATGCTAGTTGAGTGCAGCTTACAGTTCATCTTTTACATCTGTAGAGTCCTGCAAAGATGAGAGAGAGTTAAGTTTATGGTCTCAAAACAGTTTAAAAAAGAGCAACTTAGAGTCATCTCAATTTATAGATCTTTATATACTGAAAACAATGCCTTCCATGCATTATATGAGGCTTCCAAAGGCCAGTTTCTGCAGTGCCACATTTGCTGCATTTCTCATTTTCACAGCACTTGTAATGCCTGTGACAAAGGATTTTTAGTCCCTTTTAAGAAGGGATTTTGTACCTTTTCACACTCATTTAACAACTGAAAGTGATCTTAAAGATCTGTCAATTGTCTAAGACCACCCTGTCTCTACAGGGGCTCCAGTTGTAAGCTTGTCCAACTGGAGGGGAAGATATGATCTGCTATTTAATCTAGAACAATTAATTTTTAAAAAAGCCTTCCAGGCCCTTTATATCAGAGCAACAAAAAGGGCAAACCCCAACTTCTCCACTGTAGGCCACCTTTGGAATGCAATGACCACTGCGGTCCATCTCTGTTCAGTTTGTAAGTCCCCCCCCTTACCAACACTACCAATGCTGAGAAGTCTACTAGCTTTCTGGTTATGACCGTTGAGATCTTAACAGGAATTCAATAGTGTGGACTAGCAAGCTAAAACAGAATAGAGTTCCCTCCCATAGCATTACTACTTCAGCAGCTCAGAGTAGGTGTGGCAGGTAAATTTAAGCAGCTATGAGTCCAGATACAGGGAGCAGTTCTGTTATAAGTCATTTTTACCCCCTCACTAACCTACTCCTGGGCAAGTACTTCATTAAAAGCAGCCTTAGATTCTTGGGTACAATTAAGCAAAGCACCACCATGCAAACTCCAGCTTTACAGGCAAGAGATACAGGCTATAGGAGCCAACCACTTCAGGTAGGTGACTGAACACCAGGACCAATCTCCACAAGATCAGAACAGATTTATTTAAATAGAAGAGGCCCTCCCCCAACCTAAACTCCTGGGAACCAATAATTTAGTCTGTTTGGTTCAATAACCCTTCCAGCTGGTCCTCAGAATTGGGAATGAAGCAGTAGGGAACTGCAGTACTGAAAGGAGAAGAGTCCCAGAGCATCACAGCTTGTGACTCTCTGCATTAAAATAGTTGCAGACATCTTAAAAAAACTAGGGTTACTTTAAATTCCATTTGTGGGTGTTCAGTAATCAACTTTAACCTTGAAACGTGATCAACTGGAAACATGATCAACTGGAAATACAAACAGTTCCCAGTTTTATTAGAAAGTGTAGCATTCTAATAAAAAAATAACTTATTTCTGACCACAGATTCAGCAAAGTTCAGCCACTAGCTAAATAGTCCATCTCCAACAACAAGTTATACTTCCCAATCTGCTCTTCTGCACTTAAAGAAGTTAGTAGTTTCCTATCTACTAGAATCAGGACAGGCATATACCAAGTGCCTTAGGGAAGTAGTCTTGCCTAAATCCCAGTTTAGATCGAGCCTTAGACTACAAAATGAAGCGATTTATCTCAGTCTCCTTTGACAAGTTCAGCAAGTAGCAGCTTGCTTGATGTCAAAGCATATCGTAAGTCTTTGCTATACAGTGGAGTTCCACAAGTTTTATCTACACTATGCCTCAATGAAGCCATGTTTTGTTTGCTCCATGAAAACAAACTGTTCACTTTGAAATGTTACTTTCATTAGGTTTAGAAAAATCTGAATTAGAGACTGTAGTAATGAAGAGTTATTCTGAGAACTGACCTTCTCTGTTTCGCTCTCATCACCTTCAGCTTCTACTTCTTCCTCCTCATCTTGCTCTACTTCAGCTGTGTCTTCAGGTTCTTCTGGCTCCTCTTCCACCTTAGATAACATGAAATAAAGCTATTTGTTATTCCACCCTCAATAGATCAATTTGCTTATCTGTCTTAATGGTACAGAGGATATATGCAAGATTCAGTTGGAAGTTACTGTATGAACGGAGAATGAATGCGTTTTAGTGAAGCAAGGCAACAGATTTAATCACTTGCTTGATACATCTAGCTATTGGATGTTAAATGAAGTTGTACATAAAATGCAATGAACTGAACTGTTTTGGTATATCTTTTAGTTTTTAAGATTCACTAGAGGTAGTGTAGTCTGGTAGATAGGACTGAAAGTGGCCCAGAGGCTCACCTTTCTGGCCCATTCACCTGCCTTTGCACCACTCAGGTAGCAAGACCTGCCCATATACCCTGATGTGGATTTCTTTAAGTGTGGCAATTCCCCAGTGGGCACATCTAGTATAGCTATCTCCATATAGCCACAAATTTGGGGGAAGACGAGTGTTGAGGTAGAGCATACAAGCACACTGCACTGTCTTCAGCTGGTGCTGAGTCACAAGGGGGGAAAAGTGCCAAAATGACAGAACTAAAGAGCAGCTTTGGAAAGTGGCCAGTAAATCAGAACTGGGTCATTAATGACCCACCTTTGTGTGCAGAGAAGCTGGATATACTGCAAGTTGATCTAGATACTATTAACTAGGTCCCCAAACTGTTACTTGGAAAACATCTACACAGTATTTGAGTGATCTTTCCAAGCCCAGGTTGACAGACTTGGGCTTGTGCTCTAAAAACAGCTGTATAGCCCCAACTTCAAAGCACCGTCTAACTTCACTCTGTAGCTTATACAGCCTTTTTTTTTAAAAAAAACTAGCTGAAGCCCTGCTGGCCCAGGTCTATTGACCTGGGCCAGGAACACTCACTCCAGAATGCTGTGTAGACATACGCATATTCCCCATACATGCACACACCCCTTAAGTTGTCTTAAGTGGAAGTTTTGATTTTATTTTTTTAAAGTGCTTTGAAAATTAAGACCACTGAGCATCAAACATTACCCAAAAGTGAAGGAAGCTCACCTTTGCATCAAGGTCAATGTTTAAACTTAAACGAAGCATTCTTTCTATTCTCTCTCCATATTCCTTCGTGTCTGGTAACATATAGCCTGATCTTATGGTCGCTGTTTCGAACAGAACTACTGCAAGATCTGCAACAGTTTTATCATCTTCATTTTCCTGATTTGGAAAATTAAGGAAGAGCCATTAATCAGGGTTCAATGCAGCCAAACAGTTAATATATCTCTGCTTTGTAACGTCTTTTACCTTGATGCGTCTGAGCATGTCCTTGATCAGCGGATGTCTAGGGTTAATTTCAAAGGTCTTCTTCTGACTAGCATAGTAACTACAAGAAGAAAATTACATTAGTAGCTAGCTTTTTAAAAACCAGTAGTACCACTTTAGTTTGCCCTCTAATGTTTAAGGCTTGGCTTACTTCAGAATAGTACATAAGTTCAAGTTCTGGAAGACAACTAAGGTGCAGAAAGTCAGCTTTACATGTAATACTTAGTTTACACTGCTGTTCTGCTCTTTGATATGTGCAGATGCTTATCAATTCATTCGGTTATGCTTCAGTAGCATCAGTTTGTGAAGCTACAAGAGGATTACAAACCAATAAACACTTTCAATGCTTAGACACTAGATGGATTCAGTTAAGAGTTTGTTGTAGGCTTCCCTTTCTAAAACAGTTTAATGTAACACTGTTGGATGCATTTATAAGTATTTTCTGAATAACCTACAGTCACCACTGTTGTGACAGACCACCTATTTACACTATTACTCCAATGCACAGAAAGTTCTGATTTGTCAAACAATTTAAACACTTAAGGTATTCAAGACAGGTTAACTTAAAGATTAGGCCTGAGTTTTCAGAATCTGATCAGCTTGCTTTTACCATTAGTAAAAACCTATCTGGTCTAGAGCCTTACTATTGTTAACACTGCAGGGGAATGTCTGCATACAAAAGACTTACACTGAAACTTTCATTGTATGTATATATACACTGACATGATTTTGTAGTTTGGGCTATTAACTATGTGACTGGACGCCTTTAAATCAAGTCCTGTAAATATGTATAAAATTCAGTGATGATTGTATACTTAAGTCCTTGTGAGATGAAAAATAGTTAAATGAGGATTATTTCTCTTATAGGTCCATCATCAATATGGAGCACTGTTAGGCAAGTCATAAATGCATACTAACTGTGGCTCATATTTGTGGTGTTGGTAGACCATGATATACAGGTATGAAAGCTTACTTTGTGGAGATATCTTTCCCAGTCTGGTATGCCTGAGCCTTCATAATTCTTTCCATGTTGCCAGACCATCCGTACTGACTAGCCACCAGTGCACATGGAGACTGAGTTAAGCGTTGAGACAACACCGCTTTTTCAATCTAGGGGAAAAAAAAAAAAGTAGAGATTGAGGGAACCTCTAACGAACAAGAGAAGTGTTTACCTATTTCATTATCTCTTCATTACTGCAATAATTCGAGAGATCAAATTTGCAGTTCTCATCTTTGAGATCAAGTTAGTTTTTACTAAAGTCTGTAAAATTCAAATACAGTCCTATAATGTGTTATAAATACTTATGAGGTGGCTTTGAGAGCTTTTCATTGGAAATCAGAGTCCTAATATCCCATTAGTATTTTTGTCTTCTAAAAGCCATTGAGAGGTGAGCAAAGTGCTTTTTAGAAAGTTATGTACATTCATATAGAAATGAAGTTTATGTCCCCAGGGGGACAAATAAATGAAATGAAGTCTACTGCAAGGATGAGGGTGTAAAATTAAAAATTAAAGGATTGTGTCTGTGTCTGTGTGTGCACGCACACACAAAAGACAGATGCAAAATAATGCTCCTGCGAACATAGTATTTGTACCTTGTCCTTTAACGCCTTGTCTTTCATCCAGGTTACGAGTGGCTCAAATTCTTTTTCCAAAGCTTCCCGACTCTCCTTGGATTTGTCACTTTCATCAAATTTCACTCCTTCCTTAGCAACATTCTGGAATCTCTTGCCATCAAATTCTGGCAGAGCTTGAATGCAGTATTCATCTACAGGTTCAGTCAAATAGATCACTTCATAACCCTTTTTCAGAAGACCTTCAACAAATGGTGAAGATTCAGCCTACAAAGACAAATTAATTAGAAACAATTTTAATATTGCTTGACACTAAATTATTGAATTCCATTGCTGTATAATTCAGCCAGCTAACTGCTGGGGGCTTGGAACCAGGGTGGACTGGCAGCTGTCCCCATCAGCTCCCTACTCTCCTAAGTTCCCTGTGGGGCAGCTGCCCAGCAGGCTATCAATTGCTGGCAGTTCAGCTGTCCCTCCCTCCACTGCCATGTGCTGTTCCTGCCCTCTGCCTTAGAGCTGCTCCTGGGAGCCTCCTGCTTGCTGTGCAGGAGGGGGGGGCTAATGTCAGGGTGTCCCTCTCCGCCCTGCTCACCCCTTCTCCATATAGAGCAGGGTGGGGACAGGACAGAGAGCTTGCTGTTGCTGGCCACAGCTGCAGTCTCAACTGCCTGATCTACTTAAAAAGGCAATGTACTTAGAGTGATGTCAGCATACTTAAAGGGGCAATGTGCATCTCCCCCCCACACACAGGGCATGTGTCTCCCCTCCCTCCATTGGTGCTGCCTTGTTGTTAATGTAGCCTCACACTATGTGTTAACCCTTGAGGGCTCAGACGAATACTAGGTCATTTAGCAGTAACGCATTCCCTGGGAAACTTCACCACCTCAACCAAGCTTCACAATCATTGCTGTGTACAGTATTAAGTTGTTTGTTTAGATCAATCTCATATATAGTTTTGTCTGGTGAAAAAAAATTTCCCTGGAACCTAACCCCCCCCCCCCCATTTACATTAATTCTTATGGGGAAATTGGATTTGCTTATCATTGTTTTGCTTAAAGTTGCATTTTTCAGGAACATAACTACAATGTTAAGCGAGGAGTTACTGTATAACAAAGATTTTTATTCTTACCTCTTTTCTGTTGGACCCCGCCATGAAATAGATTTTGTCTTGTTTCTCCTTCATTCTCTCCACATACTGGTCCAGACTAGTAGTGTTACTTTCATGATGAGATGATTGGAAACGAAGAAGTTTAGCTAGACGGGTACGGTTGGAATGATCCTCAATCACTCCAAGTTTTATGTTAGTACCAAATTCTTTCCAAAATGTATCATTGTATTTTTCTTCAGCAATCTTCTTGATCATGTCAAGAGTTTTACGAACCAGCTTCTTCCTAATAACCTAAGCATTCCAGAGACAAAATAGCAAGTTCACCCACACTGTTACATAAACAGTGAGAACAACCAATCTACAAAGAATGCTCCAACAGACAATCTGTCAAGTACTCCCTCGGTTCTCACATTACTCTTCTGTAGCCATCTCCTTTTCATTTTCTTCCAATGAAGATCTAATAAACTGAATTTGCAGCAAGAGTTTTCATGAATCATTCCACTTTGTATCTTCACTTTTAATTAAGTGAAATCAAGTTAAGCTTGATGTCTTGCTTTTTTACTTTATTCCTAATTTAGATACAATAGGGCTAGAAAGAATCTAGGCTAACTATGGCTAGTAGGGTATTTTGTGTTTCCCCATACTTGCTACAATCCTGTTACTTAACCAGGGAAGTAGATTTATCCACTCCTTGTGGTTAAGTAGCTTGTTAAATTATGTCTAAATAACAATACCTTTAGCAATTTATGCTGCTGGAGGGTTTCACGGGATACATTCAGAGGAAGATCATCAGAGTCCACCTAATTGGGGGGAGGGGGAAAAAAGGTGAATTTATGAAGTAGAAGCAACAGTAACTTAAGCCAACTCAGTTAAAAACTTCAAGATACTTACAACACCCTTGACAAAATTAAGATATTTAGGCATCATGTCATGGAAGTCATCAGTGATGAACACTCTCCGGACATACAACTGCATGATTAAAAAAAATAAAAGAATTAGGAATGTTTGAAGGATGTTTAAGTTTATTCCAGCTTTTGGCATACTTATGTTTTTACCTTAATGTAATCACTCTTTTTGGATCCATATTCATCAAATAAGCCCCGTGGAGCTGTGGTGGGAATAAACAAGATAGACTTGAATGTTACTTCTCCTTCAGCAGTGAAGTGAATATAAGCCATAGGATCATCGTGTTCCTGTGGAAGGAAAGTTACTATTTAGTCAAGCTCTGGAAAGAAACACTGAGAAAGCTATTCTTGTGAGTTTGCACTTGTGGAAGGAACAGCTGGATCAGTGATCTAGAAATAATTCATGGGATAACTAAGTGCTGGTAACCTGTGCATAACTACCACTGATTTATTTATCCTTTAGAAAGAAAATTTTATTTAACATCTTCCTTTCATTCTAGATTGCCAACTAAATATTGAGACCGAAGTCTTAAACCCCAAGGTTATGGTAGTTTACTTCCATGTTAAATAGCATGTAAACTATAGTTCACTAATACATTAGTGAGCAGCCTGGTTCTACCAAAAATGAGGAAAGATAATTGAAATTGAAAAATTAAGCAATATACTAGTGTACAGTAATAAGAGCCATTACACAACCACTAACATTATCACTGGTATTTGCAAGGGGATGACGAAAGTAGGAGGTCTAATTTGCAAAGATTAATTCTGCACCATCATGCAATGCAGAATTAATGTTCCCTGCAGAATTCCCCCCGAATTTGATTTCCACCAAGATGCTTCTCTTCCAGTTGTGTTTCAAATAGATTAGTTAGGTGTACACAATGTCTTTGCGTGCACATGACCTTAGTGGCACCACCCTCCATCTTATATTCCTTGCCAGCCTGAATCCACATCCCCTCTGCGTCCATCACTAAATCCCTACCCAGCACTCCTACCATACCTGGCATGGGGGCATCACTTCTGCAGATGAAAGGGAGTTGGCTGGCAAGCCATGTGCATGACTGAACACACAAACCCCTGTGTGCACACACTCACTGACTATCCTGGGTCTCCCTTCCCCATGCTGGCACCTGCTATCTTACAACTACTGCTAACTCACCAACCCTCCCATCCCACTACGATGGCGTGACCCCAAAAAACATACTATACACATGGAAGCTTGAACTTGAGACTAGACATGACAGACACACAAAGCAGTCCTTAAGGACACTATTGCCCTCTTAGGCCAGGTCATTACAATACTCTTGTATAATGACTGTTTAAAAGAAATATTTAATTTCACTGAAACAGAACTGTCAAAGATGCATAGGTTTCTAGGCATATTAATAAAGAACTTTATTTCTCAAAAAACATTTCCTGAATCTGTTGTCTATTGTTACAGGCATACTTGCTGACCAGTATTTTGAAATAAATTGCCAAAATAAATTGAAAATGGCATGACTAAAAATAACACAATATAGACAAAATGTACAATATATTTTAAAATTGTGCAGAAATTAATATTTTGGTGCAGCATTTGCCCAAAAGTAAGAGATCATACCAACTATCCTCCCCACTACTTCTCTCACATTCCCTTCCCCATCCCCCTCAATCAGAACAAGGACCTTTACTAAAGGTAAGTTTAGTGGTAGGTTTAAGGGTCTGGCCTTCCACATTGTCACCTCCCATACATTGCTTTAGACTGAGATTGTACTGTACCAGAAGCGTACTATATTACCTTAGAAAATGATTTGTAAAAAGCTTTGTATTCATCTTCTTCGACCTCCTTAGATGGTCTCTGCCAAATTGGCTTGATATCATTCATAAGCTCCCAATCCCAGACAGTTTTTTCAACCTGTGCATAAAAAAACAAAAACCAATTCTACATTGTTCAACTCTTTTGCACATGCCTGAGATTGCTGCTATTGATGTATAAGTTATGGAAGAAAGTCACTGCTTCACTGAGGCATCTCAAATTAAAAAGTTTACTTCTGTATTGTCAACCTTTGTAGTGTTCCGCCTGCAGAGTATTATTTCACCAAGTACTCAGTAGTGTACTAGGAGCACAGAGTTTGCATTTGGTAGAGTTTGCATTATCTAGTGGCTAGCTGTTGATAAACTCTAACAGCTCAAGACTCTTGATCTGCCCTCAGAAGCTTACTTGCAAATATAAGAAATACATTACAGTACACCTAGCCCTGGTCTCAAAGCCTCTTGTAGAGAAATCCTGATGGAACTACCATTCACAAGGTACTACCAGTATTTCTGAACAGGAAGACATTGTCTGCTGTTTTGGCAATTGTGTAATATTGTGTATTAGAATTTTATTTTACTGTCTTGCTAATAGCAGATTTCTACTAACCCCATACAGATGGTAAACTTACTAGAAGGCACCATTGTTGCTAAAAATATATCATTCACATCTGGAAGATAAAGGAACATGGGACTGTAAACCAAGTTGTCTAGTGCTTTGAAGTGTATTAACGCCTCCCCCCCCAAAAAGCAAAAAACACAACCCCCCCACCCCCCACCTTTTTAGTTTTGGGCTTTTTCTCCTCTTCCTCCTCCTCAACAGCAGCTTCATCATCGGTTTCCTCTTTTTCTTTTTCTTCCTCCTCTTCAATGGGCTCTTCTACAGTCTCAGTCTGTGGAAACACTTAGCTGTAAGTCTACTTTGCTTCAGAAGGACCTGGTCAAACAGCCTTTCCTTGGTTGGCACACTCATGAAACAATGACTTATGATTGATAGTTAAGGGGCTTAGAGTTTCAAATCTAGTCACCATTTGACTACAAAAAGCTGTTATTTTAAATGAATGAGTAACTCTAGAACAGGTCAACTGCCATGCTTTAAGATAAACCCTGTAGCATTCTGATTATTAGTAGTATGTAATAATTCACTCTGAATAGCAACAGATGTGAGTGGGGCTGCAGCAGAAACAAGCTTACCTAAGTTGATTTTCAACCACTAGTCTGAATTTTGTACTAACACTAAAGACTAAACAGAGGCATACACAACATCAGAATGTGAACCTCCAGTGAGGCCCCAAAACAATACCCTGGTGAGAAGCCCCAGAAACTACAGGCAGCAGGTACTTATTTCCACCATGATGCATTCTCTGCTTGAGGCTTCCACCTTTTGGTTTTGCTTCTTGCTATTAGATATGCAGGGCCACCCTGTAGCTTCTTGAAAGAAGTAGCAGCAGTTATTTCTCCCCCCTCCCCCCAGTTGTGGAGGTGGAGGGATAGGTCCCTGACTTATCCCTTCACCTGTCTCTTGAGTCATCTTCATATGGATTCCAATTTCCTCAGCTACTGCTCAGCTTTTACAAGTAGTGTGAAGTTGCCATAAGTTCTCCCATTCCCCAGGTTTGAAGAGCAGTGAAGCTGACCAGCATCTTGTCAGTTCTGCTGCTTTGGAAAAGTCTATTTGGAGAAACACTACCAGCCAAACAAGAACCAATAGTTTGAAACCATGAGGATAAGTGCTTTCATAGAATGCTTAAACGCTGTAGAACAGCCAGCTCAGGAAATTTTGTGATGAACGAGGGCCCCCTATTGGGAAATGGATTTTTCAAGCCTTTAAAACTTGTGCTGTATATAGAATGACTGTAATTAGTTAAGAGTTAGAGCTATTTACCTTGCTGCTCCACACATATATGGGGAAGTTAATGAACTGTGAATATTTCTTGACTAGATTTTTAATTGTATCCAGCTCAAGATAGTCAGATGCCTCCTCCTTCAAGACAAGGCTGAAGAAGACAGTACAAGCATTAGACAAGCTAGTATTTCAATGCAGTTTTACTTATTTGAATCTATTCATAAGTATTTTGAAAAAATATAGTGCATCAGAACACAAATAGTGGACAGCCTTGGGAAAGTTCCAACAAAATTGGGACCGTCTACTCTGCTCCTTTGCTGTCCTGTCCTTTTCCAGAGGAAAAGCAGTACCATTACAGCTGTTCCGATTATGGAAGCCCAACAAAGCAGACCACAACAGGTTTAGAAAACTGCACTTAAAGACAAATCAGATTAGTACAATCTAAATCATTGTTTGAAACCAATTCTACATCATTTACTAGACACCAAGCCAGTCCCAGAGTATAACTGAAATTGGCTGCTCAGAGGGATTTTTATTTTCAGGTAGTTTGGCCTCATTTAAGAGGAACTACTACATTTAGCACTGGTTTCATTTTTTTCCCATCACATTAAGTTGTGGAAAGTCTTCCTAGCAGTACATGCAACTCAAGCCATCAGGACTAGAAAGGGGTTTCTCTTAGTGAAATCTGAAATGTACTAAGTGAACAGCAAAAAAGGTAGAGACATTAATCATGCAGTTCCAATTTTTATAAGTCAGTAGCAGACAAATTTAAGATTTAACTTGTCTACAGCACTTGAAGTTAATGGAAAGTTTGAAAAAAACTGAGAATGGCATGTTTCTCTTTGTGGTCCTTGCTACTCAAGTTTGATAAGCCTCAGATAGGAAAAACAAGCCAACTGCATTAGCAGAAAGGACAGCCAACACAGTAGCCAGTTATGTCAGAGTAGTACAAGTTCAGAGATCAGCTCTGAAGGGATCATTTGTTATTCTCTACACTGTGCATTAACCTATATTAGAGCTTACCACAAAGTTTTGTCAATGTGGCCCACAGAAATTGACTGCAGCTATTAAAGTATTTAAGTTTGCAGGCAGTTCATTTGTTTCTTCCAGTCCACTCTACTCCATCATTAAGTCCACTTAAGAAAAAACACTAGCAGTTTAGCTAGAGTACTGAAGTATGTACTTTTTCAGGTAATGTAGCTGAACTAAAACAAATTCCAACTTTGTAAAACTAGAAATCAAGCATACCTGTTAATATCTTATCACATCCTTAACCTATGCAAGAAAGTGAAAAATTGGCAAAAAACCTGAACACCTTTAGTCAGTAGTTATTTTCAAGTCCCTATACCACGGCTTTGATTCAGGAAGTCATTCCTATTCAGGAAAAAGCACTTATTCCAGGCTAAGGACACTATAAATGAAGAGTTGCATGCACAGGATTCATAGTTAGTGTCCTACCACATTCACGGCCATGAAGTCTGCTCTTGTGTGCTTTTACCCTATATACTATACTGATTTCACAGGGGAGACCCAAGTTTCTCAACAAGGAGTTGCAAGGTTATTTTAGCAGGGGGAATCATGGTATTGCCACCCTTACTTCTGCACTGCCTTCAAAGCTGGGCTCCCGGCCAGCAGCCGCTGCTCTCCAGCTGCCCAGCTCTGGTACTGCTACCCTCCTACAGTAACTTTGCAACCTCCCCACAACTCCTTGTTGAATCAGGAGCCCTACAATTACAACAATGACATTTCAGATTTAAATAGCTGAAATCATAAAGTTTATGATTTTAAAAATCCTATGACTGTGAAATTGACCAAAATGGACCATGAATTTGGTAGGGCCCTATTCATAATGCAGAGAACAGATAACATGCTAATGAGCAAGGTATACATCAACAGTTTAATAAGCTTTTTTGGGGATCAACTGCAATACTTACGTTACGGTGGTGCCTCTGCCTAAGGAGTTTCCTCTGGGGTCATCAATCACTGAGAATTCATTTGAATCAGATTCCCAAATGTGTTGAGTATCATTGTTGTGCTTTGATGTGACAATAACTCTGTCTGCTACAAGGAAGGCAGAATAGAAGCCAACACCAAACTGGCCAATCAACTCAGATGTTGACTGACTATCTTCTGGCATTTCAGTAATCTTGTTTAAGAATTCACTTGTACCAGACTTGGCAATGGTACCCAAGTTTTTAATTAATTCTTCCTTGGTCATGCCAATACCTGTGTCTGTAACATGAAGCATGTTCTTCTCTTTATCGCACTAGAAAATGAATGAGGTAAATTCAGTTATATGTCACTTGAAGACAGCATGCATTGCATCTTGTTAAAATTGAAAGTTACAGGTGAGATGTTACAGAAACTGAAGATTCTTCATGAAGAAAGTCTGCTATGCAAAAGTCTGGCCAGAGTATGGATTCACATTAATGCAATAAGGGAAGACACTCTTGCTGAAGCAATGCAGTGGTTCAGCCACTCTCCACAGAAAGACGAACACTTCAGAGGCAGCCATAAATGCTTGCTACAACACTAAGACAAGGCATTTGAGGATTTTATGGTCAAACCAACGGTAGGGTACCAAGGTTTTAGTCTAAGTTTACAGACTGGGATAGGCAGAATGTTAAATACAAATTTGAGGCTTGGGCAAGGAAAAGTGAAAAAGTATTTTCCAATGGAGGGGCGTGGGGTGGGTGGAAGAATCAGCAGATTACTGTTAGTAGCTAGCAGCTCTTACCTTTATTTTAATAGTGAGTTCTTCATTACCAGCAAGGGCATTTTCATCAGTCAGTGATAATAGCCTTATCTTATCTAGAGCATCAGAAGCATTTGAAATCAATTCTCTCAGGAAAATCTGAAAATGAAATGTATAGGGATGATAAACTTTATGCTAGAACTATACATGTTGACATGGTCTAGATAAACATACTGCTTACCTCCTTGTTTTTGTATAAAGAATTGATAATGAGTTTCATCATTCTGTTAACTTCAGCTTGGAATGCAAACTTCTCAGATTTTTCTCTGATTTCTTTTATCTGGGACGCATTTAAGCCATCTAATTGAATAGCTTCCTCCTCTCTGTGGAGACAAAGTTAGATCTTTTATTAGGCCTTATTCAGTTAATATGTAGTTAGTCCAGTGGCAGGAACAAGTGAATTTGTGGTTATAGCAACAGACAGATCTTAGGTTACTATGACATTCCACAATCCATGACATCAGGATGACAGTTTAGAACTGCAAGATTTGATTTTGACTATGGAATACTAAGTGTGAAAACTACTGGGAAAGTCTGATAACAGGTGAGTGCACTAGATGTTTTAAAAGCTGGACCTCTCTACTATTCAGCAAAAATCCTACCACAGTCCCTGGTCTAAAGGCTCCACTCTGAAGTTACAATATACAATAACCTCTATGCTACAGAAGGGAAGGCATACAACTGAGTTATTTTATAACAGTAGAGAGGTTATTTCAAGTGTACTGCACGTGTTTGCCACAAGCCAGTGTACTTGTACTGATGACCCCTTTTACACTGCAAGTGCAACTCCCCCCCCTTATAAATTAAAAACGCTTGTTTGTATATTTTACACCATTATAAATGCTGGAGGCAAAGCGGTGTCTGGGGTGGAGGCTGACAGCTCGTGACCCCCATGTAATAACCTCGTGACCACCTGTGGGGTCCCGACCCTCCGTTTGAGAACCCCTGCCCTATGGAGTATCAGCAAAAAGAAGGAAGCTGACTGGTACCAAAGGAAGTAAATACAGATGTCAATCTGTGTGACTTCAAACATGTAACAAGGCAATCTGGTTACCATTTCACTCAGCTATGATGTTTTACTTACCATTTATCTGCTTTTAAGGGGAGTTAATATAAAACCACAAAACATAGGCAATTTGCTTTTTTAAAGAAAGTAAAGGGACTGAAGAGTCCAGAGCTCGTTTCCCTGAAACAGTGGCTCTCTACCTTTCCAGACTACTGTACCCCTTTTCAGGAGTCTGATTTGTCTTGCATTCCTCCAGCTTTCACCTCACTTAAAAATTAATTGCTTACAAAAAAATCAGACATTGAAAGACAAAAGTGTCACAGCCACTATTACTGAAAAATTGCTCACCATATAATTATAAAATAAATCAATTGGAATATAAATATTGTACTTGGATTTCAGTGTATAGTATCTGGAGTCATTGTATGAAATTTTAGTTTGTATGGACGTTGCTGAGGCTTTTTATGTAGCCTGTTGTAAAACTGGGCAAATAGCTAGGTGATTCGATGTACCCCCTGTACCTCTGTTTACCCCCAAGGGTACATGTACCTCTGGTTGAGAGCCACTGCCCTGAAAGACTCTACATTAGAAACACAAACCTCTCCCCCATCACAATACTGACGCCTTGGCCAGCGAGAAGGAGGAGGCAGTCACCAGCACGTGGAGTTCACAGCTCTTTCCAGCATTATAGGTACAAACCTCTGAACAACTTCGTCATCGGTCCGAGAGCCCTCCCGGCTTTTACCCAGGTCATCTTCTACTGTGCCGTCCACGTCCAGCTCCTCCGCTCTAGCCGATGCTGGGGGAAGAGGCAGGGGGCGTTAGAGAACTGACCCACCGCGCGGAGCCACCTCCCCCCCTCCGGGGGGCCTTCCGCGCCGCGCCCTGCGAAGGAGGCGCCTGTCAGGACCCCGCCGCGGGCGACACGGGGAGGGAGGAGGGAAGGTTTCCGAGCTGCAGGCCCCAGCGCCATGACGGGTCGGGCAGTGCGGGGAGCTCCGGCCAGCGCGCCCTGGAAGGGGAACCCCCCCGTGATAACGCCGCTGCGGGAGGCGGCCCCGCCCCCACCACGGGCGCAGCGCGAGGCAGCGCCTCGAGGATCAGGCCCCGGCCCCTGAGGGAAAGAGCCAGCGCGGACCCCGCCAGCCTCCAGGGAGGCTGAGCCGGACTCCGAGCGGTTCTCCCCGCTCGCCCCAGAGCAGATCCCCTCCCCTTCCCCGGGCTCAAACAGCCCCGCGCCCCTACTCCCGAGGGTCCCGGCCCCGCCCTCTTATTCACCGGGCGGAGGCCGCGCAGGCCCAGGCCACCTGCCCCAACCGCTCCTCGCCAGAAGCTTCTAGAACCCGCGGGCGGGCGGGCGAGCGACTCACAGGCTAGCACCAGGACACACAGAAGAGCGAGTCCCCACAGCGGCTTCATGGCGGTGTCAGTGCGGACCCAGGAGAAAACAAGCGAGCCCCTGTCCCGCGACTCGAGCTCAACGGAACGGCGCTATCGCTGAATCGTCCAAACCACCAGCCAGGTGAGCCCGCCTCCCCCCAGCCTTATCACTGTCCGGCACGCGGGGCGGGGAAAGGCGCTCAGCAAGCCACCAATCAGAGCGCACCACGCCAAACACAGAGCCAATGAAGAGCCCCGAGGGGTGGGGCGGAGTCCGGTCCTTGCCAATCAGAGCCTTCCATGTGCGGCTTCCTGCGGCCAGAGCGTGGCTGCCTCTGATTGGTCATTGGTAGGAAGAGTCGGCCAATCATTTTTAATAGCTAGTTTAATCTGCCTGCTTTTATTTATTTATTTAAATTACATACTCGGAAATGTTTGACTCCGCGGCCATGTGACTTACCCACGAGTGAGATCCGTGTCTAAAGCGATAAAAGTCTCCACATGGCCGGATCAATCCAAACCATTTCCGGGGCGCCCAGAATGTTTGCCCAGAGACAGTTACTACGGCAACGTTTACTTCCGGCAGGTACAAGCCGCTACAGAGGAGTGGGTGAGAAGTGAGTGACGGAGGCCAATCCGATCTCCGGAATCGCGCGGGGCTGCTGGCAAACAGCGCTGCCGCGGGATGAGGGCAGGGCAAGGGAAGGTGCTCCAGCCATAGGGAATGTGGGCTGGGGAGCGGGCTCCCCCATACCTCTTAGACCACAACTCCCAGCATGCAGCGCTCCGCGGTATTGCGTGCCGGGACTTGCGTACTGGCGCCGCATTGGATGAGGGAAATCGTAGTTCTTACGTTTTCAGTGAGCTGAGGGCGCGCTGCATGCTGGGAGTTGTGGCCTAAGAGATATTTGCATGCGGGGAGTTGTAGTTCTACGTCATAGTGCCTGCGTGTCTTCCCATGGGCCGGCACCACGCCCCTGGCTTGCTGGTAGCTGTAGCCTCTGACTTGGCTCTGGGACGTGCCTGGAGGGCGAGGGCCGACCCGCAGCGCTGGTTGCTCTGGCTGGGCCATAGTGGCCACGCCCCCAACCTCTGCAGTAGTTTAGGGCCAGATTTTTAAAGGTATTTAGGCACCTAAAGATGGTAAAAGTGCCCCTAGGCACCAGCTGCATCATTGGGCTCCTAGATCCCTTTGAAAACGTGCTCCTGACATCTGCCATCCCAAAGCAGTGAGATTCCCGCAGCCACCACTGTAGCCCCTGCCTTTTGCACCCTATGTGTCTAGGGTTACCAATTTTGGTGGGACATATTCCTGGAGGTTTCATCACATGACATAAGCTTTAATATTAATATTTAATTTCTGGAGATTCCAGGATAATCCTGGAGGGTGGCCCGCTCTACCTGTGCACTGGGTGTAGCAGCTGGCTCCATGTGACAGGAGTCATCATCATAGTAGGAGTCTCACATAAATTTAATTTAATTTATAAGCTTGAATGCGTGTGAACCCTGTACACCCCCTCCCCACTGTAATCCTGCTCTGGGCCGGAAAGTGCTAGACAACACTGCAGGGTTGCCAGCTGTCTAATTGTGCAAACCCAAAGACGCTTGCCCTGCCCCTTCTCCAAGGCCAAGCCCCTGTCCTGCCCCTTCTCTGAGGCCCCTCCCCCAGTCACTCCCTCCCCCCTCCCTCCATCACTTGCTCTCTCCCATCCTCACTCACTTTCATCAGGCTGGGCCAGAGGGTTGGGGTACGGGAGGTGGTACAGGCTCTGGGAGGGAGTTTGGGTGCAGCAGGGGCTGTGGGATCAGGCTCTGGGAGGGAGTTTGGGTGCAGGGTCTGGGCTGGGGCAGGAGGTTGAGGTGTGGGAGGGGGTGCGGTCTCTGGCCAGGATGGTGCTGACTGCTTCTGGGAGCGGAGCCGTTGCAGGTAAGAGAGCCTGCCTTAGCTCCATTGCAACGCTGGACCGCTAGCGCCCAAAATCTCCCAGTTTGGGTGAACTAGCCTCTGGGAGATAGAGCCCGATTCCAGGAGACTCCTGGCGAAAGCGGGAGGGTTGGCAATCCTACAGCCCTGTCACTAACAGAAACTGCAGGGTGTTTTGGGGGGCAGAGTACACACCTCGATGACCTCTCGAGGTCCCTTCCAGTCCTAGAATCTATGAAATTGCAATTAGTCATAACATAGGGGTTAATGTGTTAAAAGTGTCACAGGATCTTTAATGACTGTGACAGATAGGACAATATCATGCAATATTCTGTACAAATCCTTTTGAATTAAGTTCAAGTATTTTAGGAGTTCACTGTATTAAAAATAAAAAATGGGGGCGGGGACCATAGACCTCCAGGAACTAAGAACAGTGAGGTGGGGGGGTGGTTAGGCAAATTTACTCAGGTTGTAACATCTTATAGGAGCTACCACCACCTGGACAGAGGCTTGCATATATTGGTTCATAGTAGTTTATTCAGGAACTAACACATAAAGAGAGGACTCTTGGTTAAATAGTCTGAGTTAAAAACTGGCTCAGGATTTACTTACTGATCCAAGAAATGGACAGCACCATCTGTGGACATGGGGCCAAATGGGTTGGAAGGACTTGGCCCATTCTGTATTATTGATCTGAGTGAAAGCTGTTATGAATGTGTGACCACAAAAAAATCCTCAGGTGAGGTTTGAAGGATTATACACCATCCAGAACCCTTTCTGGAGGTGGGGTTACTGCTGGTAATCTTATTAACATGCATGTAGGTTCTTTTAATGTGTTTTCTCTGTCATGCTTTTACCTTGAGAAAAAAATATAGTTGCTTAGAAAGAGCTGTGTGGTAGCTTAACTGGCAATAAATTCTCTGAGAGAAGTAAAGCAGGCCTGGTTAGGCAGGCTGCAGGGTGGGGTGAGTGGGGCAGATGCCCAGGGCACAAAGCCACAGGAGTGCAAAAATGGGGTAAAGAATTGCTGAAAAAAAACCCAGCGGGGGGAGCAAATATGCTTTCTCATCCCAGGGTGTTAAAATGTCTAGTTACAGCTCCGGCAGTCTGTCTTTTGCTGGGGGTATCAAAGTGTAGTCTGGGAACTGTGCAGCCTGGAAATACTCCAATCAGGACAAGGAAGAGAAACGTGTCTTTACACAAGAGAGCTGGGGTGACAGCTGGGGAAGCCTGGAGCCTAGAGTGGGTGCCCTTGCTGGACCATGAAGGAAAAATGCACATGCAGTTGTCCCAAAGTTGTCCCATATATGCGTAACCTGAAAGTTGGATCTGCCTGCAGTAGAACGTCCCCTAAACCCATGGTGGGATACTGGCTCAGTACTGACTCAGAGCAAAGAAAGGCTGGCAGCCTAAGTGTCTCCATGTTTCCCTGCTTTAATGTTTTAGAAGCACTGGAAGTTGAAAAGTGTTGAAATACAATGTACCTGAAGTTCTTTTTTGCGTATGAATAAGACGTTGGAAATATGCCATACTCCAGTGTGCTTAAGTGAAAAAAAGAGAAGACCACTGTTTTCATTTCACACACTGGTCATCTATTCAGCCTTAACATGTTCAACGTTAAAGGACTTCCAAGAAGAAAGATTACTTGGCAAACAACATTTTCCCTTGACTTAATAAACTCTGCACTTTACAAATGACATATTTCAAAGCGATTGATCTGAGATGGTCAACAGAAGAGGTACAAAATCCATCCTGCTCAAGACTTCACAAACAACATTCCTGTCTACAGCTAAAGCTTTGTCTGGACTACATAACAAGCTCCTCACTCTTCTTTCTTTGCATGCTGGGCCAGACATGTGGCGTGTTTCACCCTGAAAACCTCATTGTCCTTACCTCTTTGTTCACCGGACATTCAAAGTTTATCCAAAATAGAAAAACACTCTATTTTGCAGCAAAGAATGGTTATCCTTGGGTTCTTCATGAAGGAAACCAACACTGCAGCCTGAGATGGAAATAATCCATGCAGTTTTTCTGAATGATTTGCAGTATCAATATTTTTACTTCAGAGATTATTGCTACACTGATGACAAACTATTGAATGCTGCAGATGGAGAAGAGTGAAGAATATTTTTCTATCGGGCATGTGACCGTGACTATGAAGAATTAAGATTAAGAGAGTTCAAAGGACTACCTGTCAGATGTTCAAGAGATCTGTGTGAATTTGGAGAGAGAGTTTTCAAAGACTGGTCAGATGTAATTGAAAAACTTTTTCCTGCTTTGAAGCCTGAAAATACAGGTTAGTAATTCAGAAATTTGAACAAAAGCAGCACAATATTCCTAGAACTCTGTTAAAAACACACTTTCAGGATTGAGTTCTTTCTAAATGTTTCCTAAATAAAGAGTACAAATGCTGTGGGAGTACATACAGGCATCTGGAGGAGATGGGAACTCAGAGCAGAATAAAGTGGCACCTATATACCTGTGAATAAAATTTTATTTGTAACAAGCTTTATAGGTGTTTTGCAGCTCATTCTTCTGAGATATGGGAAATTAGAATCATTCATCTCAATCCCTCTGATTTTCAGGGGTTGAGATAAAATGGAACCCAGATCCAAACCAACTCTGTTATTGGATTTTCTAAACCAAGAAACCACAGATGAAGTTTGCAAAAACTTGGGTTTTGCAAAAAAGCGGGTTTACCCAACTCTGATAATTACACAAAAGTGGAATTATTGTTTGTTAGAAAACATTTGAAAGAGTTAGGAAATAAAAAAAGCTAGGCCTTGTCCTGGTCATGGCATAATCTGAAGTACAGTATAACTAAGTGTTGATTACTTTACTTAGATTATATTGTTTGCATATTGAAGTTCACTTTCATTAACGTTCTGTTGTAGTGTACAGTACAAAGACAATATATAAGAAAGTCCAAAGGAAGTTTGATCTCTTAAAAATAAATTAAGAGATTTTGCTTAACTAGTCTTCACCAAAGTTTAGCAAACCTTTTCTAATGGTTTCTTTTATTCCTTAAGTCATGAACACAGTCTTGAACACTCTTATCATGAAGCTTTTGCTGCAAAGCGGTATAAGTTATCTTTGCCCTCTGACGAATCAAAGGCAGTTTGAGATCTTGGCTACATTTGCCACTAGTGACATTCAAAATGAGCATGAACATTCTCTGAGGTGGTGACTCAATCACTTTCCAGGCATTAACACCAAGATAAAGTGTATTGAAATGTTATAGTCTTCAGTTTGAAGATTTATTTAAATTATTTCTGAAAAAGCAAGTATTCTTTTGACAATTGTACATGCAGTGATTGTATAAGACATAGGCAGTGCTGAATTTGTGCCAGGGCTTGCTGGGGATCAGGGTTGGCAGTTCATAGCCCCGGCACCTCTGGGCTTGGTACAGTAATTACAAAAGTAAAAAAAAAAACCTATATTTTTTGCTCTGAAATGTGTTTTTCTTAAAATTCTCAATACAGTTGTATCCATCAGGGGCGTAACCAGGACGGGATGAGCAGGGCAGCTGCCCAGGGTGCAAAGCAAGGGAGGGCAGAAAAATGGGGTGGATGAAAAAGAAAATGATAGGTGTAGAGCACTGTTGCAGGACTGGGATCCCACGGGTCTCATTACCATACCATGCCACCCTTACTTCTGCGCTGCTGCTGGTGGGGGTGCTGCCTACAGAGCTGGGCACCCGGCCTGGTATGGTAACAGGACATGCGGAATCCCAGTCCCATTGCAGGGCTCTACCCCCTATTGTTTTTTTCCATCTGCCCCATTTTTCCACCCCTCCCACCCTGCTTTGCAGCTTGGGCAGCTGCTCTGCTCACCCTGCCCTGGTTAAGAGGAACGTCCCCTGGAGCGTTGTGCTGCTGCTTATGTGATGCTTGAGCCCTGCATGACACCCGAACCAGAAGTCTGGTTACCACAGGGTGGGAGGAGGTCCCAGGTCATTTAACCTGTGCCAGCCCCTGCTCAGCCAAGACTGCCTCCTACCTGCAGGCAGGCTCCTTGAGACGATCCAGTGAGCAATGGTGGGAGGAGGAAGAGAAGCAAGCAATGGGGATGGGGTCTGGGGGGGGGGGGGGGGGAGGGAAGAGGTGGAGCAGTGGGGCCTTGAGGCGGGGAAGGCAGAGCAGGGGCAGGGCCTCGGGGTCCAGTTACCAGCAATTAGAAAGGTGGTAACCCTAGTTATTGCTGAAGTCTTCATGGCATCTATCAGCTTAATGCCATGTGTACTTGTAATAGATGGAATAGATCGGGGTGGCCAAACTTACTGACCCTCTGAGCCGCATACAACAATTTTCAGATTTTCGAGAGTCAGGGCATGCCTGCCAACGCTTGGGACTTCAGCCCTGTGGAGAGGGGGGCCTTGGGGCTTCAGCCCTGTGGGAGTTGCCTGCCAGGGTTCAGGGCTAAAGCCCCGCTCCTGCTGAAATCCTGAGCCCCAGCAGGCACACCCGGGGGGCTGAAGCCCTGAGACCAACCTCCCTGCCAGGCCGAAGCCAGAAGCAACATGTTGGGGTGGGCACGTCCCCCCCGATTTTTGCCAGGGTTTGCTGGCCCCGCTCGGTCACATGGTGCTGCTGGGCCCTTTCCCTGCACGGCAACTGCAGAAGCTAGCAAGCTAAGAGCTGCGGCCATGGGGAGAGGCGGTAGCAAACAGCTGGGAGCTGAGGGACAGCTGCTGCTTTTGCTGCAACTTGTCTCTGGGAGCTAAAGCAGCGGCCCCTCCCTTCAGAGCTAACATCTGGGAGCTGCAGGGGGGGGGCTGCTGAGGGTAAGAAGGGAGCGTGCCTGATGTGTGTGACTCAAGCTTTTGGGGGGCTGAACCTCTAAATTGTGCCTCCCCAACACTCTCAGCAGGCACCAGTCATCTCTGGTAGAAGCCCCTAGCCCCACCATCCCACCGCAGGGTTGAAGTCCCAGGTTCTCCTCCCCAGTCTGGTAGGCAGAGAATAGGGGGCTCTGCGAACCGTACTTTAACTGTAAAGGAGCCACATGCAGCTCGCAAGTCAGTTTGGTCACCCCTGAAATAGATGAACTGACTGGAATGAATGGTCTTTCAGAAGTCTCAATGCAGAAGGTAAAATCTGTGAGGTTTAGATAAATTATACCTAGGGGAATAACTGTAGTACAGATTGCATTGTGCAGTTAATGTAAAGTTTAAACAAACACAAACCAGTCTTTACGTTTGTATTGCTGGTTATCTACACCTGCAGCAATATGTTACAGTCATACTGTAGTGCAAGAGAGTGAGAACACACGTAACAAAGAATATCATTTCTCTCAAATGAGAGAAGAGTTATCAGATTTTCTATCGTTCTCTACAACTGAAAGATTTTAGGTCAAACTGGACAACCATGGTAAACACACAAGATGTAGCATCTGCTGCAAAGTCGTTTTGGCTCCACAACAGCTTTGGCCATTTTTTTTATTAATTCCTTTAGGGCCTCCTACCAGCAAAGCGCTTAGGTGCATGCTTAACATAGAAGTCAGTGAGACCATTGACATACCTAAAGTAAAGCATGTACCTAAGTGCTTTGCTGGATTGCGGCTTTAGTTCAGAAGGAGACAGAAAAGAAAAATAGCCACGATCGCTGCTCGTGTAAATCAGCACAGCTCCATTGACTTAAATGAAGTTTGGCCCATTTGCACCAACAGAGAATTTGGCTCAAAGAGGGCTTCATATTGCTTAATAGTATCACTTCTGTTTTTGTTTTTCCAGATGGGCAACTGCAGCTATTGCAACGGAAGCACTATTTCTACATGGTACCTACACAAACTTGGTCAGACCCTCAGCTGGTATAAATCAGCAGAGCTCAGTTGGAGTCAGTGGAACGACGCCAATTTACACTAGCTGAGGAGCTAGCTTATTGTTTGGATAGCACAACATAGATGTGGCATTACATAGTTGCCCCTTTAATTATAAATATAGCAAATATTCTCTCTTATATTACTGAGTGAAGGTTAAAATGTCACCTGCAAGACAGTTTGGGACAGAAAGACCCTGCCCCAGAGAGCTCACAGTCTAGGTGGTAAACAGGATAGAACAGGTGGACAAACAGAGACAACTGAGGGTTAGGAGGGGTGTTGGGATAATGAAGTAACAATAAAACAAACTCAGTTTAGCAGAGTCATTATGAAGTTCTTCAAAAGTTTTCATTTGATGGAAAGCTCTTAAATGCTAGAAACACACAACAGCATTAGAACCTTTATCGTGTCTCTTTTATTCTGTTGTGTTTGCTGCTGCACAGCCACCCAAGGCTGTGAAGACAGGACTCCTAGTGGGGACTGTTACCAATGTGATCATGTGTGATTTATCCATTTTCATTATTACTGAGACCTGAATCCCTGAACTGCTTTCCCATATTTGAATTCTAAAGTCTCTCCCTGGCATGGGGTAGGTACACCCCACTATGGGGTATTGGGTTACATGTGGTCCAAAAGAAGGGAAAAGGCTGTACTGCAACCAGTTAGTTCTCATGCAGATGACCTCTACTATAAACATGGTAGTATGGCCTAGTGGCTGGCATCAATAAGGTCACCTTTCCACTCAAGGCAGCATGGCCCAGTGGCCAGAGTCCATAAAGCAGCCCACCTCTGTGGGATTGCATGGCCTGATGGGGGAGTGGGGGCACCACTCAGGGGTGTGTGGCACCCCAAGTAAGGTGACTCAGGCCCTCCCTGCTTATCCAAGTCCCAGCCAGGGCCCTGGTGGTAGTGGGGGTGCTGACCACTGAGTCAGCAGGGATCCTCCCAAAACATGCTGATTGGTTCCCCAGTTCACTCACCAGCAAAAAGTTTAAGTCCCCTGGGCTGCTTCTTATCCTTTCCCCCTCATCTAAGTTCCCCAGTTCCTCTGGGGTCCTCAAATGGCCAGGCTCCCACTGGTGCGATCCCTTCTCGGGCCTCATCAGGCAGCCTGGAGTCTGTCTGGAACACTGCAAGCCATGGTCCCACAGTCACAGCCTGTAGCAACTCCTTAGAGAGAGCCTGCCTCCTTCCCCTCCAGCAGCCTACCCAGACTGACCTGGGCTGCTACCTTTTATATGCTGCTTCCGGGCTGAGCATGCCCAGCAGGGTCAGAGGGGCGGGGCTTCCTCAGCCTGCAAAGCAGAGTTAGCCCTCTCGGGGCTGGTGTGGGGTAGGTACGCCCTGTCACACTCCCACATTGTTCTCTTCTTGGCCAGGCTCACATATATTATATAAGAATATGTATCACATATGTGGTGGTAATAGTCATGTGATAGACAAATGACATTTATCCTGGTCCTTTGATCAGCTCACCTGCAGCTCTGCTTATTACACCCTTTACACCAGAACTTATTCTAACATTCTAAAACCTTGAACAGCTTAAAAAGGCTGCCATTTTAAAAGTCCTTCTCCTCCTCCCCACAGAAAAATCTTTGGCCTAAGAGCTAGGATGGGCTATATATACAGTCCTGAGCCAGTGATAGGTTTAAAGTCTGATATTCTCACAAACTACAAAGGCTAAAGATAGGGGGCTTAATTCTCCTCTCATTTACACTAGTTTTAGACCAGTGTAGCTCCACTGACTTCCTGTAAGGTTACTCCAGATTTACATTAGTGTAAATGATTTGAAAAATTAGCCACAGGCACTGGAGAGTGAAATCTATAGCTTTCCAGTGAGACACATAGCACTTGCTCTTAGAATTAGAAGGGCCCGAGAGCACATACTTGATTTTTACAGGCTTGATTTTACGTTTAATTTCCGCTGTCTCTTTTCAAGAGCAATTAACTCAGAGATTAATTGCCTTTTTTATTGCATCAGTAGTTTGGTGTGGGTATAATGGAGTAATGATGACATTGGAAGAAAGATTTCTTTTCACCCCCATCCATTTACAGTACCAAAATGCTGCTTGTTGAAAGTATTGCTAGTGGAGAATTCTTACATTTTAGTTCTGAAGCATCTCTAGCTAGAAATAACCACAAGTCCATTTTTAGGCTTCCGTTGTCCTTTAGCCCCAATCTTTACTTCTCTAACAAAAAGCCTACACGTGATTTGAACTCTTGAGCATAGAATATGCTGTGAAATCAACTGTGAGGTATTTGTGGGATGGTAGCACACCCTAGTGGACTGTAAGATTGCTCTCCCATTAGTAAACCACGGGTATTGTGCCTTTTAATTCTGGCAAGGAAGACTGAGGCAAATTGATTGTAGCCTATTACTTCTAAGGAGTATTTTTCTTATATTTGCCATAACGCTCTTAAGAAAATATGAGAAAGTTGCATGAGAAGGGGCTAAATAACCAGCAGAATGCATTGCATCATCTGCACCTCACTGTGAGGATGTATTAAGCTAAGTTTGCAAAGTTCATCGGTATAGCTTTGCAGTTATTGTTCAAATATATATTTCTTTCTCTAAATCTTTTTACCAGGTAAAAGATTATTCCTGATTATCCACTACATTACCACCTCACTGCAAATTTATCATGACTTCTCTCTGTTCTGATCTGTCCCACAAAGCACTCAGTGCACGTTCAGATGTCCAAATGGTGAATCTTTGTAATGCTCCCAATGAAGATACACAAATAAGAATCGTTCAGCAACATTTATCAGTGCCAGACAAGGAAATCCTGCCTCCTCAAGTCAGAGACATCATGAGTAAAACATGAGGCCATTACAACTAGCAATCTTGGTCACTGAGCTTTGTGTATGTGGAATATACAGAAATCAGCATCAATGTCTTAATGAATATTTGGAAAAACTTTCTATTCAGGAACTGTGGCTATTAGTTCTTACACGTTGGATCAAAGACTATAGCTGGAGAATAGACTCAGAAAAGAGCATCAAAAGAAAAGAAGTATCTTCAGGTTTTCAGGCTTCTCACAAAAGTAAGTGTCCTCAGAATATCTTATTCATAATGCTCTTTTTTTGAGACTGAAAAGTTTATTAAAGGAACACTAGTACCATTATTTGCATAGCCAACTAGTCCAAAAGGAAAAGAACCACTTTTCAGTGGGAATACACTGCAAAATGTATATTAAAATGAAATGTCAACTTTTTCTGTCCACTGCACATGCCAGCAAACCAGCCGGTGGATGGGGAAAATGGGAAGAGTCCTGCTTCTACCAAAAACTCCAGAGAAACCACCTCATAGGCCCTCAATGAGTAGTAGCAAAAGGGTATTTCAGGGCAGGGCCAATGGGTTAAGGGGAGTGGCCTGCACTTAAGTCTGCTTAAGCCCCTTGACCCACAGTGGCGATTGCACAGCCTCACAACTATCCATGCAGATAAATTTTATTCCTAGAATAATAACTAACTTCCAAGTCTGGGTAATGCATATAGCTGCTTGTAGAAGGTGAGCAACCACCAACAGTGCCACCTGGTGGTCAGGTTGGGGTGTGGCAGGTGGTCTCCCCGTTAAAAATACAGTCCTGTCCTTCACAGCCCCCTGTCCCCCTCAGCTCCCAGAGTTTTCTGTCCTTCCCTTTAATAGGGGCACTTTGAGGTCTGAGTCCTTGAATGATCAAGGTCTTCACCAGCTGGGCTCTTCCCTGAGGGGAAGGCTCCTGTTGTTGTCACATCTTTTTGGAATGGAGTATGGGAGCCTGGACCTACTCTCTACTGGGCTCCAGTCCAGGGTCCAATGGTGGGCAGTTATGCTCTGCACCTTGGGGTATGAACAAGGGCTGTTCTATGTTTTTTGCCGTCCCAAGCATGGCAGTCAGGCGGCCTTCGGTGGGACGCCTGCGGGCGGTTTGCTGATCACGTGGATTCGGCGGCGTTTCTGTGGGTGATCTGCCAGTCCCGTGGCTTCGGCGTACCCGCCGCCGAATTGCCGCCGAAGCCGCGGGACCGGCGGACCTCCTGCAGGCATGTCACCAAAGGCTGCCTGAATGCCACCCTCATGGTGACCGGCACGCCGCCCCCCGCGGCTTGCCGCCCCAGGCACGCGCTTGCTGCGCTGGTGCCTGGAGCCGCCCCTGGGTATGAAGTAGCCACCCTCTGGATGACTTCCTATCCATGTCTCCTTCTCTCCACAGAGTGAATCAAATAATCTCAAATAAAGTCTATGACCTGCACAATCAATCAGTCACCTGCCTCTCCTTTGTAGGTTTGCTCAGGTCTGCATTGTCAGGTCTCAGGCAATGATCTCCTGGGCAGTACTTGCTCTCAGAGCAGCCGTCTGCTCCCTTTAGTTGCCTGCCTCTGAGCTGCTCTGCTTCCCATTTTAAGCCCCACTTTCAGCTTGTGGAGTCTTTGTAGCCAGTGTGGCTGAGTGGGGCTGCCTGGGCCCAGAGCTGTTCCTTAATCCTTGCTTTCCAGTGTGGGATTTGTACACCCCATCACACAGCTACATGCTGTTATTTGGACATATAATATTGCTGCATTTGCAGTATGCCACCGTGCCTGTCTTTATGGCCAAGTGGTTCAACAACAGAATTTGGCTTACAATTTTTAGTTACAATTGACATTTCTGATCCTATTTCTGGTTGTTGGTGTCCTGCTGAAATGTGACATATGTGGCACTGGGAACCTTATGGAAGAGACAGAGCCAGTTTCCAATCTGCTGCAATAGTGGTTTCAAAATTAAGTCTTTAAACAAAAAAGTAATTAAAAAGTGAAGGGGCTGATTCTTGATGGGCTTGCACTTGCACAGTCCTTAACATATGCAAAGTGGATATAAAAAGCTACCATACTGATTTGCACAGAATTTATATGGGTGTAAATGACTCCACAAAGTGCAAGGCAGTGGAGAATCAAGCCTGAAAGCTGATTATTCATATAGCCATTGCATAAATAGATCTTATCATTCCACGAAAGCCTCATTAACCACATGATTGCCAGTGGTGTAGCAGCATTCCTTTGCAAACACACTTTGGAATTTGTTGGTCTTCCCTCCTAATATGTCCATACAAAGCTGCTGAAATCGAATCAGCGCTGATAGAGGTGGTTGCTGGTTTGGCTTTGAATATCCTCACTTCTGATCTTGTCCTGCCACATAATGTTGATGAAGATGACAAGAATAAAAATAATAAATTTAGTGCTCTTCAGCCTTTCTTAGCCCCCACAATTCATTGTCATACAACAGAGTTGCTAAACAACGGTTCTGTAGATCTGCAGCTTTGTAGCAAGCTTCATGTCCTGATCCTACTTTTTTAATACAACAAAATTCAAGAAAACACATTCACAAAGAGATTTTAGAACAATTACCGGTGCTTAAGTTGTACTAAATAGTATTTTAAATGCTGTCCAGGTTAACTAAATTTCTTTTTGTCCTTTTTAGGAATAAAAGGCTGTGTGGCAGATGCTTTGTGCTTACTAGGTGCTTCTTGTTGTGGGCTGGCTGACAATGAGATCCTGCACCTTTTGAACATTCTGGGCTGTGCAGATGAATATAAAGTAACTCTATGTCACTGGGCAGCATTTCGTAATTCTACCTCAAAGTAGATCCTGGAAAAACCTGATGGCCTATTGCACTTAAGTCACAGGCCTTACAAGAAGCCAGAGAGCATCAGCTGCTTGGTAAGTAAGATCAGGTGTAGTAAGATGTAGTGGGCAAATTGTTCAAGAAAAAACAGACTGCATCCAGGGAATCTGAGTTTCTCAAACTGTGATGTTTGGTGTTTTTTTAAAGCTTTGGACTGTCATACAATACTTTTATAGTAAGTGCTTTCCCTAGATGTTCTCACTTAAAAATCATTTAAAACATGAATGTACCAATTTTAGTTTATGATTTACTTCAACTAGAACTTCTGTGTTTTGGCTGAAATGCCTGTCTTTAATTTCCCTACCTTTATTGGGATCTGCAAGCTGGAGGAGGCCAAACTGGCCATATGTACTAAAGGGATGCAATGTTTACAGGGCAAGATCAGGTTGGAGTTTCAGCAGAATGTGTTGTTGCTTAAACAGGATCAGAGTCTGCAAATCTTATTTAGGCAAAACTCCTTCAACCTTCTCCTTTTGGGATGGTTAGAGCCAGTCCTGAGGTGACTAGGAGCAGTCCTTGTACTCAGGACTGTCTCAACACAATGATTCCTGGAGTTCCTGCTGGGGCTTGGCAAATCTGCAGTGCTTTAAAGGCAGGCCAATCCCTTCAAGGTACAACTGAGTGTTATATGATCACTTGCATTTAAATTACTGTAAACCAGTCAGCACAGGTGCATTTGAAAATGCTAACTAAATGGAACAAGAGTGTTATCTTGAAAGAATCTTTAAACTAAAAAATGAAGTTGTATATATTTGACTGTATCCTTTTCCTCAGAAGTAGTCCGGAAAAGGGGAAGAATAATAGAAAGACTTATCTTTCAAGCTAAGTGGCACTGCAAAGGAAAAGGGTACTACAACTGCGGGATTATGCACATATCTCTAGTGTAAAAGATTAATAAAGGGTTAAAATGTGATTATTTTTGTAACCAGGTATGCTCACGCCCATCAGAGAAAGCACCCTAAATTCTTTTCAGAACTCCCTGAACAAAAAGACACATTTACATTGAGTCTTTACTCACTACTTCCAACAGCAAAGCAATTTTTGGAGAGTGTATCAAGAGTTACCATGGCATATGACAATGAGTGGCAACTGGAAAGATTTGTGTGACTTTCTCTCAAATCCTAGGTAATCTTTGTGACATTACACTCCATATTCTTTATGGAAATATGCTTATGATATGGATATGACATAACTGAGATGTACTTTATGCAAGATGACTCGTGTAAGGAATCATTGGAAAGGTTATGCTTTACTGAATGTGTTTATCCAATTTGTATGCATATATCATTTTTTATCTGAAGATGGGAATATTGACCATGTCTCTGTATTTCAAATGTTCTACATTGGATGAGGCCAAACAATGTTAGTGTCTTATTGAAGAAATGCACATAAGCATAAGGATTACCCCAGGAACTGTGTGCAATAGAAACCTCTCAGAAATAGCTCTATACAATGGAAACTGTTTGACCCAGGTCACAGCAAAAAAGCTTTCCAGCAAGTGGGGGGAAGATATAAAAGAGGGACAATGACAACATGAGGGGTCCTCACTCTCCCTACAACAACACACCTGAAAACACCTGGGGAACAAAAACTGAACTGTGAGAAGTGATGGTCCCACGCTAAGATCTTTAGCCTGTGTATGAAAACCTGGGAAAGCCAAGGCAACCTGTGCCTTAAGAATCTGCCAGCCTGTTTATCACTCAGGGTAAGAATTTGCTAATTTGTATCCTACCTATGTAGTGTGTTAAGCTCAGTTTGCGCTTTTTGTTTGTTTACTAAGGTAATCTGCTTTGTTCAGTTTGTTATCCCTTTAACCACTTAAAATCTACCTTTTATTGTTAATACATTTATTTTATTATTAAACCCAGTTTATGTAAGAAGTCATGCACATCTCTCTTCACATTGAGGAAGAGGGCAGATTTTTATGAGCTTGCGCTGTGCAGATTTTGCTATACAGTGCAAGACAGTATTATTTTGGGTTTATCTCCCAAAAAAGCGTGTGCATGTGAGTGCTGGGGGAGTCCCCTCACACAGAGCTGACTTCAGTCTGTGGCTGCAGCTGGGTGTGGCTCTACCTGTGTGTGTGTTCTGCAAGAGGCTGGGGAGCCTAATTCAGCAAAACAGGGAGAGGGAGCCCAGGCTGGTGGAGCAGGAGAGGCTCAGTGAAATCCCAGTACATCAGGTGGCATCGCAGAAGGGGGTCCAACTCGTCACAGTGGCGCAGCGAGCAGGGTCATGGGCACAGCTTTTTGCCCTTAAGACATTGGTGGTGATTTTAAGTGAGTTTTAAGTGTGTTGGCTAGATAACATACAAAGTAGTTACTGGTTTGTTATTTTCTGTTTGCTTATTTCGGCAAAGGAAAGTAAGGACAGGAAAAGCAGGAAAATGAGCAAAAGTGAAGCAACCAAAAAGTTGGAGCTCTACCGGTTGCAAGTAGAAGAAAATGAAAAGATGCATAAGAGACAAATAGAATTGGAACAGATGGAAATGGATGAGCCGAAGGCTGCACATCAGAGGGCCATGGAACTAAGACAGCTAGAGGCCGAGGAAACCCGAGAATGGATAAAACTGGAGGCTGACAAAGAAATGGAAGCAGAAGCAGCCAGACAGATTTCACGATGCATGACAGAAAGGGGCCATGACCGGGACACACTGCAGTGTGAAGGAGTGAAGTGAAGGAGCTGCGGAACGCCTACCACAAGGCGCAGGAGGCAAACCACTATTCTGGTGCTGCGCCCACGAGCTGCTGGTTCTACAAAGAGCTGGACGCGATATTCCTCCACTGCGAAGGCCACTGTGGATACTTTGGTGGCCAGTCGAGAATGGACTGAGCCAGGAGGAGGAAATCTTGGATGAGGATGTGGAGGGCGAGGGGGACCCAGAGGCAGAGGACGACACAGAGGTCAGAGAGGCATGCAGTCAGGAGCTTTTCTGGAGGAGGCTAGCCAGTCACAGCTGTCGGAGCTTGGCAAAGCGCAAGCAGGAGAGGAGGCCCATGGTAAGTGGATTTGAATTTGGGAATCGCTGAAGCGAGTTGTTGGGGGCAGGAGGGTTGCAGAAAGCAGGCTTGTGTCTGTATGATGCACGTACCACCACATGCCTAGTCTGAGCGGCGGAACAGGTTGTTGACTCCCTCACATCACGGGAATCTGCCTCAGAGATCTCCATGAAACTCCCATGGAGATACTGGGCAATCCGCAGCCACAGGTTCTTTGGCAGAGCTGCTTTGTTTCTTGCCCCATCAAGGGTAACTTTCCCATGCCACTCTGCCATCACGGGGGGGAGGAGGGGGGGGAGGGAGGGACCATTGCTGCTCACAAGTAAGCTGCATAAGGGCCAGGGTGGAAGCCGCAGTCTTGGAGAAGACCCTCCCTTGATTCCCTGCTCACCCTCAGCAGCGAGATATCTTCCATAATGAACACAGCCCGTGGAAAATGTGGGGACAGTAATGGTTATAAGCAACCCCCCCCCAGTGCTGGCTCTCTCCCTAAGAGCCATGTGCCCAGTGTACAGTAGGGTCCGGGAAGAGTGATTTACCCTGCCCCTGTGGCTACTCACCATTTTGGGGGTCTTGTGGCTCATGTGTGCTTGCCTGGGGTCAGCCAGTTAGTGACAGGTATGTGAACAGTGGCTGTGTTTTAAATAACGGAATCAGTGGTCTGTGTGTTGCAAACAATACTGCTTCTGTAAAATGTTGCATTTTGGCTTCACAGATATGACCTTGGGAGCCCAGCCTCCCTCTTTGTTATCACCAGCTGAATGGCTGTGCAGAATTAGAAAGTGGCCACAAAGAACTAAGGAGGACTTTCTGCGTGATATCATGATGCACTCCGCGGCTGAAAAACAAGAATAGAAGGAGTGGCGGGACAGCGAGAAGAGGGACCAAAAGGCGAATGTGGCACGCCAGAACGAAGCCACGGTGTGGCTCTTAAACGCTATGGAGCACCAAGTGGACATGCTCCAGGCAATACTAGCACTGCAAACCAAGCAGCTCCGTGCCCACCCTCCCCTGCAGCCGCTGTCGCAAAACTCTTTCCCATGCGCCCCCCAGACACTGCCAACACACGCTTATCAACCTCCTGGCTCCAGTCTGTACCCACTGCATTCCACTCCTGCCCCATCACAGTCCAACCCTGCGGACTCCCAGTACCCACTGCACTCAACACCTGTCCCTCTGCAGTTTAATCCTGCTGAAGTACACTACAGTACCTGCTGCACTATACTCCAGAGGAGAAGGTTGGATATGATATCTGGATATACATAAATCTTTAACCATCCTGGGACCCCACCTCCTCCTGGGCCCCTCCCTTCCCCCATCCCCCACAGTGCTGATGTGTTTTTTGTTTGTCTCTCTCCTCCGGTTGTTGTTTTTTAATAAAATAATTGTGTTGGTTTGAAAGCAATCTTTATTCCATTAATTGAAAGCAAACAGAGCCCTGCAAAGCAACAGGCAGTTTTCTTAAACCTTCATAGTGCATCGTCTGTACCAATCACAATCACCTCCTAGTACTACAAGCATTGCACTCCTGAGCATAGCAACAAATATTAGTGGCTTTCAGCTTCAAATTGCTGCTTCAAGGCATCCCTGATCCTTATGGCCCATGCTGCGCCCCTCTAATAGCCCTGGTCTCTGGCTGTTCAAATTCAGCCTCCAGGTGCTGAGCCTCAGTGGTCCAGCCCTGAGTGACGCTTTTACCCTTCCCTTCACAAATATTATGGAGTGTACAGCACGCGGTTATAAGCATAGGAATATTGTCATCGGCCAGGTCCAGCCTCCCATATAGGCAGCGCCAGTGGGCCTTTAAACAGCCAAAAGCACACTCAACAGTCATTCTGCACTTGCTCAGCCTGTTGTTGAACTACTCCTTGCTGCTGTCAAGGTGCCCCAGGATGCCCTGCAACCCCCTCCACCTTCCCACAACTCTTAGCGGAGAAGAGGAAGAGATGCTCTGTGGGATAGCTGCCCAGAGTGCGCCACTCCGAATACCGCTGCAAGTGCCGCAAGTGTGAACACACTATTGCGCAGGCAGCTGACAGTGTGAACACACAACAGTGGTTTCCCTTCAGTGCTCTCTGAGCAGCGCTGTAGCTGCTGGTGCTGTAACTCTGCTAGCGTAGACATACCCATATAGCAAAGAATCTTTCCAGGAAGGAACTATACCATCAGGGTGAGGCACTGCTCGATTCAAATCCTGTCTAGTTTATAGAACTCAAATTGTGATTTTACTTTTATTTCTTGGGTAATCAACTTTGATCTGTATATTTACCACTTATAATCACTTAAAATCTGTCTTTCTGTAGTTAATAAATCTGTTTTATATTTTACCTAAAACAGAGTGTTTTGCTTGGGGAATCTGCTCAGGAACAAAAACTGGGGCATGTCCTCTCCACATTGAGGGAGGGGCGGACTGGGTAATAAACTTACACTGGTCATGCGTCTGACCAGGACAAGATGGTAGAGCTGTGGGATCCTAGGCTGGGGAGCTGTGGGGAATTGGCTGGAGCCTCTCTATTGTTGGTTCGTGACTGGCTTGCAAGAGCATTCATGTAACACAGTTGGGTGTGTCCCTGACTGTGGAGGTCTGTGTTACGTGCAGTACCTGGAGAGGTTTGTCACAGCATCACAGTGTGAGAGGGACCCCAGGTTGGTAAGCCAGCGGGCTCAGTGGTATCCCAGTTTTAGGTTGCACCCCGGGGAGTCCATCACAAATATGCTATGCTGCTAATTTTCTGAAGGATACAGGCAAGACCAGCGAATCTGAAGAGCTGTTTCTGACAGCTAAAGATTTTCTCTTAAAGGTATATTAAGAAACATTTTAAAGCAACAATAGCTAATATATGTTCACTCAGATTAAATCAGAATTTTGCCAATATATTATTAGCTTGTATTTTAAATGATTTTTACTGCAAATCCTATATCCTTTACCAATGTTTAATGGTGAGAGGGAAAACTGTTTGTTCTAAACCTACAACTCTGTTCCAGGGTGATGGCAAATGGTTTGCTGCCTGTAGCCAGCACGAGCAAGGCCATGCAGTTGAACACTAAGGCTTTCATCAGTACTTGTCACTTTAAGCAAAGGGAATAATAAATGTATGAAAGAAATTACAGTGTATATTATACAACCAATGCCACAAGTCTTAGCAAAAACTGGTCAGTAATGATTTTTGTTGTTGTAACTTTTAATCATATAATTGAGCACACATTGTACAATATGTATTATTGCTTCACCCTTGAAATCCTGATAAATGGAGTGAAAAATGGTATGGCTTCACTGTTGCTCTTATATGTACTTCTGTGGTGCCCTGAGTTTTAAAGAAAAATCTGCTCATCTGTAAGAGTTGTTTTTATAATTCTTACCTTTAGTTTGGTATATTCTTTCTATTTCTGCCTTCCTTCTTATCCTATCAAGAAAACGTCCCTTTTACTAGACAAGCATGTCTCTTTATCTTTGTTGTACTTAAAGTACTGCACAGAATCTTTTCAGGGGGAATAAGGCAAAACGCCACATTTATTAGTAATACATGTATTAATTAACACTGTATCATATGCATGTGATATATATATTACACACAGAGAGTCCTGTGGCACTTTTAAGACTAACAGATGTATTGGAGCATAAGCTTTCATAGGTGAATACCCGCTTCGTCAGACGTATTCACCCACGAAAGCTTATGCTCCAATACATCTGTTAGTCTTAAAGGTGCCACAGGACTCTCTGTTGCTTTTTACAGATCCAGACTAACATGGCTACCCCTCAGATATATTACACTCATGCACTCACATACACACACACACACACACACACACAAGCACACTCCGTCTTGTTGTTGTTACCAATTAGTTGCTCCCCTTAACTTCACTGGCCAGGTGAGTTAGATGGGGGAGGGGTTGGAGCCGGGCTTGTGCCGATCCGGATCGATGCTCCCATGTTGCCAAGACGAGACCCGGGGTCCTCTGCAAGACACCTCACATTTATAGCAGCTTCCCTCTCATGCAAATCTGTACCAGATTCAAAATCTGTGTCTGTGTCCGTTGGTCCTTTGTGCTGCTTCCTCTGGGTGTTGTCCCAATGCTGTTCAAAGAGGGTGTTTTCAAAAGAAGGTGCTTGCTTCTAACCCCCGAGGCCATCAATATGTTTGATCTTCTCTAGTCAGTCCACTTGACACGTTGTATTGTCCTTGGGTCTGGCTCCCAGCCCCTCTCCAACTGTTGCAGCTGTCTGGAGGTGCTGCCTTCCATGCCTTGCTCATTCACACCTCATTCATTCAACAGTAGGGTGACCAGACGTCCCGATTTTATCGGGACTGTCCCGATATTTGCTTGTTTGTCCCACGTCCCGACCGATGTGCGGTCGGGACACTGGACAAACAAGCAATTTTGCCCTCCCTGGAGGGCTTTCGCCCCCTCCACCCCCGACTCCGCCCCCTCCTCCCCCCATTGGCTCCCTCCCCAAATCCCCGCCCTGGCCCCGCCTCTTACCCAAGCACGTGGCATTCCTCCTCCCTCCCAGGCTCGTTGCTGTAATGGCGGCAAGCCTGGAGGGAGAGGGTGGTGGCTGGCTTCCAGTTCCTGGAGCTGGTGAGTAGGGGCACCAGGCGGGCAGGGGGGCTGGCAAGGGGGCTGCTCCCCCAGGAGGGCGACGGGGGTCTCTGGACCCCAGCAGGGGAGAGCAGTTTGGGGCCGCACGAGTGGCCATGTAAAGTTTATCGGCTCAGGGTGGACCCCGGCCGGCTCCTCGCCCCTGTAGGGGGGTAGCATCCACCCCTCCCCCCTTGTCCTGGCTCCTCAGCTGAGCCCCCCCGTCGCCCTCCTGGGGGAGCAGCCCCCTTGCCAGCCCCCCTTGCCCGCCCGGTGCCCCTACTCACCAGCTCCAGGAACTGGAAGCCGGCCACCACCCCCTCCCTCCAGGCTTGTGCCGGCATTCCAGCTGCAAGCCTGGAGGGAGGAGGAATGCCGCTCAGCTGAGGAATCAGGACGAGGGGGGACTCGGCTCCTTACCTGGCCTGCGGCGGCCGGCGAAACATGCTGGCGCGGGGCGGGGATGCTACCCCCCTACAGGGCAGGGCGAGGAGCCGGCCGGGGTCCCCCCCCAGCCGATAAACTTTACATGGCCACTCGCGCGGCCCTGAGCCGCTCTCCCCCACCGCTACCGGGGTCCAGAGCCCCGCGCCTCTAGCTCCAGCGGCTCCTTCCCCGTGGGGTGGTGGGACATGCCGCATGTGCCCGGGGCCCTGAGGAGGGGCGGGGCCGCGGCACGGCCAGGGCCTGCTAATTCCCCCGGCACCTGCAAAACGGCTTTTGTTTGTTTGTTTGTTTTGCTCCCCCCCGCGTCCCGATATTTCCTGTCAGTGATCTGGTCACCCTATTCAACAGGGCAATTAATTAAGGGAGTTGGGAGGGAGATCTTATTCTTCTCCTAGCAAAAAGACATTTTTCTTCTACTTTAACTATCCTTAGGGGCTATAACAGTGGTTCCCAAACTTTAACAGCCCGCGAACCCCTTTCACTAAATTGTGAAATCTCGTGAACCCCCTCCTAAAAATGAATATTTTCAGGGATTTAAGTTTAAATTTCCTCAGTGTGATGGATGCCCGAACTGCCGGGCCCGGAATCTATGAACCTCTGAAAAATATTTTTAATTGAAACTTTGCTTAACGAACATAGAAAAAGCAGAAACCAAAAATGTTTCGTAAAATTTTTTTTGGCTTTTGTTTTAAAAAAAAATGGTTTCGAATAAAAATACATTCATTTTTGGTTTTCAAAAATCAGAAAATGTTTCATGAAAACAGTTTTTGAAAATGGACCATTTTTCCGTTTCAGCTTTTTGTAAATTTTTCTTGGGGAATTTTGAAAAATGTGAAAAAAATTCAAAACTGTCTGTGAAAAATGCTTGGTATTTTTCACCCACCTCTAGTTTAGGGTGAGGTTGTGGCTGGTGGTAACAAGGAGGGCTGTGGTTCTGGCTTTAGATGAGATTTGGCAAATTCCTGGAGCTCGGGCTGGGGTTCGGGCTGCCGGCTCCCCCGCTGACGGGGGCGGGGCTCGGGCTGCCAGCCCCTACTGCCCGGCCCCGCTCTCCCTGGGGCTCGGGCTGCCAGCCCCGCGCAGAGCCCTGGGGTTCAGGCTGCCGGCTCCCCTGCTGACGGGGGCAGGGCTCGGGCTGCTGGCCCCAATTGCCCGGCCCCGCTCTCCCTGGGGCTGGGGCTGCCGGCTCCCCCGCAGACAGGGGAGGGCTGGGGCTGCCGACTCAAACTGCCCGCTCTCCCCAAGGCTCGGGCTGCTGGCTCCCTGGCTGACAGGGGAGGGCTCGGGCTGCTGGATCAAACTGCCCGGCCCCACTCTCCCTGGGACTGGGGCTGCCGGCTCCCCTGCTGACAGGGGAGGGCTGGGGCTGCTGACTCAAACTGCCTGCTCTCCCCAAGGCTCGGGCTGCCGGCCCCCCCCGCTGACAGGGGAGGGGCTCGGGCTGCCGGCTCAAACTGCCCGCTCTCCACGAGGCTTGGGCTGCCGGCTCCCCCGCTGACAGGGGAGGGCTCGGGCTCGGGCTCGGGCTCGGGCTGCCGGCTCAAACTACCCGGCCCCGCTCTCCCTGGGGCTCGGGCTGTCTGCCCTGCAACTGGGTCCCAGCAGAGTCCTCTGGCCGCCATTAATGAAATTTTTCTTTCGAACCCCCTGAAACGTTCTGCGAACCCCCAGGGGTTCGCGAACCCCACTTTGGGAACCACTGGGCTATAACATTATACCAAGGCTTAACACAAAGTTTCTACATGAGGCTTTGATATAAAGTTTCCATATACCAAGGCTCATCAGTACAAGGTTTCTATATTAGGCCTTGATACAAAGTTTCATGAAAACAGAGGTCACACGTGGGTAGACCCACTACAAGGTTATATGAAGAGGCACAATGTAAAGTCATATGAAAATTATCAGAGATTTATCTACATCGTTGCTTGTAATATTTATCACTTTTGACCCTCTTGTTGGCAGATGGCAAAAGCATTTGTAAAGTAAATTGTTTGTAGCACCAGTCAGTCAGAAGGTGCTAATCAGTGGGACCATTTCAGCTATTTGCCAGTTTACTCCCTTCCTGGAGCAGGTGGGAAGGGAGTGAACAGGGAGGAGTGGGGCATGGATAAGCCTTAGTTCCACCCCTCACTCACTGACTAGACCAGGGGTCGGCAACGTTCGGCACGCGGCTTGCCAGAGTAAGCACTCTGGCGGGCCGGGCCAGTTTTATTTACCTGCTGACGTGGCAGGTTCGGCCGATCGCGGCCCCCACTGGCCGCAGTTCACTGTCCCGGGCCAATGGGGTCGGCGAGAACCTGTGGCCAGCACATCGCTCGCCCGTGCCGCTTCTCGCCGCCCCCATTGGCCTGGGACGGCGAACCGCGGCCAGTGGGGGCCGCGATTGGCCGAACCTGCCGCGTCAGCAGGTAAATAAAACTGGCCCGGCCCGCCAGGGTGCTTACCCTGGCGAGCCGCGTGCTGAACGTTGCCGACCCCTGGACTAGACTATTTGAGCCAGCATGGATCATGGGAGGGAAGGGCTGAATTTACTGGTGGTAGTATAAGCCAGCAGTAAATTACTATCTGAAGGAGCAAGGAGGAAACGGGAGCAACTATGACTCAAAAGTGTTTCTCTGAGTCATAATGCCTCCTGCTATGCTTGCCACCACAAACTAGCCCAGAGTATAGGGTTTTTTTTATTGCAGCCAGAAGAATGTTTTCACTTTGTTTTGTTAAATATAAATGTTTGAAAAAACATTTTAAAGCTTAGAATGTGTTACTTCCTTTTCTGTGAAACGCAGCTATTCTAAAAAGAGTGTACCAGGTGTGAATGTGGATGCGGATGTGTATCCTTTGGACTGATTGCAGCATGAACTGGAAAAATCTATAGCAACAGAAATGCTTTTCAGAATGCAGAACAGCATTGGAGAACTGTATCTTGAAACAGGACTGATGCCGAAAGGATTCTATTATGTCCAGAAGTCATGGGATACCCTGGGATGTCTGCTATCAGATGACTTACAAAAGAATACAGATAGAGTAAAGCAAAAGGTAACTGCAGGGTATAAACAAGAGAGAGAACTAGTAAAGAAGTACATTAAACTAACTTAACAATTTCAGGTTAACCACATGGAAATCTTATAGGGTGACCAGACAGCAAATGTGAAAAATCGGGACAGGGAGCCTAGGGTTTATATATTTTCTGTATAATGAAGAAACTGAATAATATTTTAAAATATATTATGTTTGTTTTACACATCTTTCAGGACAACTACTACATAGTCAATCTGGCTTTCAAGTCAAACAAGAAGCAATAGGAGTTTTGAAGAGATCATTAGATTTAAGGGTTAGTTTTCTTGGTCCTGCTCACCCTCACACCTTTGAAATCCAGTGGCAAGTTTCTATTTAATTTCCAATCCATAGAGTAATTCATACAGATACAATTACTTCTTGGAAAATCTTGACTTTTTTTCAGTCTACTGAAGGAAGTTGAAAAAAATTACCATGGTAGTGGACCAAGATTTGGATATAGAAGTCAGATGGAAGAAAGTCCCCATAGCGCCAAACCTTCTCAGGCCAAGCTTAAGAACAAACCTCAGAGTTGCTTTACTGTGAGATCTCCAGTTAGCAGTTTTACTAAACTTCAGAGGACCATAAGCATGGAATCACTTCAGTCCAGAAATTCAACTGAAGATGCACTGAAAAATATCTCAAGAAAAAGTGAAAGCATTTTTAAAGTTGTTCATTGCAGTACTAAATGTGATGATATTAAAATATCTCTCTCTGACAATGTCACATTATCAAATCAACAAGAGAGCCTCAGTTCATCAACACTAGCAAATGACAACTTCACTAACCATTTAGCTTTGTCCAAAGTAAGTAAAGTCTCATGGTCTTCAGGCCAAAGACCTGTTTCATTGCGAAGCCATGATAAAAGTTGTATTGTCTGTTGACCTATTACTATCTGTCAAACATCCATATCAGGCCCTTATAGTACAATTAGTTCCCTGAATTCCTCATTCAGACCAGACACCAGGTCAGAAAAATGTCTGCTGTTTCATAAAGCAGCATAGTGCCATGTGCCCAGGAGATACCCAACTCCTCAAAACCCCCTTCCACCTAAAAGACATCAAATTAGGAAAAAATGTTCATAAAACTGAATTATCAAGTAGGGAGGGAGGTTCTGAAATATAAGTAAAAAAAATCTGGAAAACCAATTATATGTATTTACACAATAAGGCCCTATTTCAGGAAAGCGTCACTTGACTTTAAATGTGCTTAAAGCTAAACACATGCTTTAGTGCTGTCCTGAGTCAGAGACTAAACTTCTGTGGACACTTGAGAATATAAGATTAAGAAAAAATGTTCACAAATTTCAGTACTGAAACCTTATTTGAGGGGAGATGTACTGGATGATGAAACCTTATTTGAGGGGAGATGTACTGGATGATTCAGGAGATTTGTACCAGGATTCAGTTTCAAAGAGCCCCCCCCCCGAGCTCTCAGCCACCGTGGCCAGTGGGGGGACCCCGGAGCTTACAGCCTCCGGCCCCAGAGCTCCTAGCCACCACAAGGGGCAGGGGCCCATGCAGCTCCGAGCTGCTATGGGCAGCTAGGGGACCCTGGAGCTTCAAGCCACTACAGGTAGTGGGGGACCCCGGAGCTGTCAGCCACAGTGATGGCGGGTTCTGGACCCCCTCATACTGACCCGCAACAGGGCTCGGTCTCAGCCCTATTTTGTCACGTTATTTTTAGTAAAAGTCAGGGACAGGTCACAGGCTTCTGTGAAATTTTGTTTATTGCCTGTGACCTGTCCCTGACTTTTACAGTATTAAAAATAACCATGACAAAATCTTAGCCTTAATAATGATTAAAAGCGTTTACCATCTTATGGTTGTTCTGTGGTCTGTGTGTTTAAAAGGTTCTTATTATCTTAATTTATGAAAGATCTTTATGCAGATAGAAAAGATACAAAATTAGAGAAAATGAATAAGAACCTCCAGACTGGATTAAGGAAAGCAGACTTTCCACAACAGATTGCTTCTACATAACCTTTGTTCAATCTTTTCTCAGTCCAAGGTCATTTGTAGCTGTAATAAATCACTGTGATACAATCTGTCAGCTAGCTTTTTTGCTTAAAATGTTGCTTTATTTGGAATATTGTAGCATAGCAGTTGCATAACACATTTTCAGTTTTCCTATCATTGCACTTCACCTACCGTTCCCTTGTGGGAGTTTAATTAATTACAGTGTCTGCATCAGCTCAATCTTAGCTCTCATTTAAAGGCTCATCTATTATGAATTCCTTTAATTGGTTAGGGGCTGATCTGTAAACACTTAAACATATGAGTAGCTTTACTTACATGCACAGTTTCTGAGGTGCTGAGTTGCCTCAACAATTACTGAAATTGATGGTAACCGAGGGTGCTCAGCAAACTGCAGTAACTACGATAACTTGAAGGATCATATCCCATATGATCAAAACTATGAAAAACAAAGAATTTAGATAGTGATATGACTGCATATGTAATTTGTACTGCATATTTCTGTTTATATATAAAGTATGTTAAAAGATCACAAAGATGTTTTTATGTTTGGACACGCAGATCACATGGTACACCTCTACCCCACTATAAAGCGGTCGTGGGGAGCCAAAAATCCCTACCGCGTTATAGCTGAAACCCCGTTATATTGGGATGGGGCGGCAGGGCTCCGGTGGTGATTTAAAGAGCTCCAGGCTCCAGCCACTGCGGGGAGCCCCAGGCCCTTTAAATCGTCGGCAAGCCCCGCTGCCACAGCTCCGGGGTAGGGGTGGCAGGGCTCTGGCGGTGATTTAAAGAGCCCCAGGCTCCGGCCGCTGCGGGGAGCCCGGGCCCTTTAAATTGCTGGTGGAGCCCCGCTGCCGCAGCCCCGGGGTAGGGGCAGCAGGGCTCCAGCGGTGATTTAAAGGGCTCAGGGCTCCCCGCAGCAGCTGGAGCCCCGGACCCTTTAAAGCGCCGCTGGAGTGCCGCTGTTACCACGCTATACGCGAACCTCTGTTATATCGGGTCGCGTTATAGTGGGGTAGAGGTGTATCTATATACTAAACCTTCAGTGATGGCAACAGAAACTACATGTGTAGATCAGTGTAGTATATGTCCCTCTGTTTGATTTATTTCTGTTCACAAAACTACTGAATCAGCACTAAATACATGTGCATAATACTGAACTGCATTTGCAGCCATTCTATCTCTGTATTGTTTTTACAAAACCAACATTTTGCCCTCACTTACATCCCATATAACTCCATTGACTTCAGTGAGGTTACACAGGGTAAAAGTTAGGGCAGAATTTGGCACAAAATAAATACTGCTTCATGGCATCTTTAAGGCCAGACTTTATGCTTGCCTCTTATTCTCTTTCTACCAAGCAGCCTCCTTGAGATCCTTCCTCGAAGAATATGTCTTGTGTGAAACTTCTGGTGCTGGTTTTTCTCACCAATCATGTCTAAATCTCTCTCTCTCTCTCTCTCTCTCTCTCTCTCTCTCCTAATTTTAAAAGTAATGCTATCGCAAGTTCATTTTTCCTTATTTTTATTTAACTACACCTCTACCCCGATATAACGCGACCCAATATAACAAGAATTCGGATATAAGGCAGTAAAGCAGTGCTCCGGGGGGCGGGGGCGGGGCTGCGCACTCCGGTGGATCAAAGCAAGTTCGATATAATGCAGTTTCACCTATAACGCAGTAAGATTTTTTGGCTCCCGAGGACAGCGTTATATCGAGGTGGAGGTGTATCATATGCTGTTTAAAAATAAATTACACTCTTTGCCCCCCAAATTGGTTATCCTTGTGTTCAGGTTAAAGAAAATGAAATAATAACAATTCATGTTGCTACACTTTCTCCAATATTTGTCTTTTGAGTCATAAATTGGGCCTACTATGGAAGAGGAGACATTTGTCTAATATGGTAATTTTAAATAATGATGCCTCACATGGTAATACAGGTTCTTATTCTGCAAGCATGAAAAAATTTGTTCATGTGAATAACCCATTGACTTAAAAAAGCCTTCTGCAGCAAGCTTATGCCAAATATATAAAAGGAGGCTGTAGCTAGCAGAATACGAGACAAAGGTTTTTTGCACAGTGAAAATTAGGATGATCAGATAGCAAGTGTGAAAAATTGGGACAGGGGTGGGGGATAATAGACACCTATATAAGGCAAAACCCTGAATATCAGGTCTGTCCCTATAAAATTGGGACATCTGGTCACCCTAGTCAAAATACGTTATTGGTAGGCAAATATTACAAAAGCAAATTATCTGAACCACAGTGGGAACAATTCTGCAAACACTTTCATGTAAGTTGTCCCAGCGACCAAGAGGCCATTCAGGCTAACAGCAGACTCTCAGAAGCATGCAAAGAGAATTTCAAATTTTGGGTCTGATTATCCACTGCCTTCAGTACATCCCTCTGATTATCCACTGCAGCCAGTACATCCCTCGGCCCGTGCCACTTCCAGCAGCTCCCATTGGCCTGGAGCAGCGAACCGCAGCCAGTGGGAGCCGCGATCAGCCGAACCTGTGTACACGGCAGGTAAACAAACTGGCCCGGCCCGCCAGGGGCTTTCCCTGCACAGGCGGTGGAACAAGTTTGGGAACCACTGCCCTAGGGTATCAGAACGCTTCTACAAGGAAGAACTTCTTCTTCTACCTAATAAGAAGAACTGCAAAATTTTAGGCAGCCACGGCTCGAGAGTGATGGGTCTCAAAAGCCAGACCTGACTGGGGATGACACAGCAAGAGTCCACCCATTGATGTAGGCCTTCACATCAAAGGTGGATTTTTTTTTCTTTTGGTGTTCTGTTTTTGCATAGGGAAAATAATGTGCATGGTCACTTTAAGAGAGGGAATTCTGGGAGTCGCCTTGTGTCTTGAAACCTCATAGGCTTTGTTTACACTACTGCAGTAAGTCGACCTACGCTATGCAACTCCAGCTACGTGAATAACGTAGTCAACGTACCTTAGGTCGAGTTACTGTGGGGTCTACACCGCGGGGGGTCGATGGGAGAAACTCTCCCTTTGACTTATCTGACTCTTCTCATTAGGGGTAGAGTACAGGGGTCGACTGGAGAGCGATCTGCTGTCGATTTGGTGGGTCTTCACCAGACCCGCTTAATCGACCGTTGGTAGCTCGATCTCAGAGCATGGATCCCAGCTGTAGTGTAGATGTAGCCTTCAACTTCCATGAAAAATTCACTGAAGCTCAGAGGGTCAGGAAGAAGAGACACCTGGAGAGGGCTCAGCAACTCTAGGTCATGCTGAGTGTCAAAAGTCATCTGGAACTGTATCTGAACAAGCTTGATTTTGATGTTTTACTTTATTAGAGGGGACTATGTTTCTTTTTCTTTGTTTAAATAATTTGTTAATAAAGGTTCTGAGAACACTTTAAATCCTGCATCTGGAATTCTGAACTTCTTTCTCCCAAGTGCCCAAGCCCCTGCTCTCCCTTCTCCACATGTAGTTTTTTACCTTTTTGTATTATGTGTTAATCTATTTCAGTAGTACTCATTAAACTTTTAAAATTCCAATGTATAGTTTTGAGGTCTACAGATGTGAATGAAAAATGTTATAAGAGCTAAGTATCATAATGGAGAAGGAGATTTTAAAGCAGTATCTAGATTTTTTTATGGAATTGTTTTATTTCTGTTACATATTGACATGATGCTTATATTTTAAGCTTCATACATTTGGTGATCAGTATGAGCAGGTGTGAGTGGAAGCCTGAGAAATACTAAGTTGGCTGAAAAAAATTACCTTTACATTGTTAACATGGTTTTTGGCATTATGTCAAAAAGAGGCCTTAGCCAGCACATGGCATGATGGGAGGTCTGACTAACAATGAAAGTATGAAGTTTATGTGTGTTCCAGTAGCTTAGTTCCCACACTTAGTGTTCCACTTGTTTTTACACAAAGAAACTAAACTGACACAGTTGAAGATAAAATTTTATTGGACGTCAGAAATCACTGCAAAGTTACTCTGTCTCAGTTTGGGTAGAACAAATCTGACTGCCATTACTTCAAACAAAACTCAGACTTGCTTCCAAGTCTTTTCGAATTGGAGAGAGACACTTTGTTCCGATGAGACTAAATTTGAGTTTAGACATGAAGAGAAAGAAAGAGGGCGTACAGTTAACATGAATACAAAAATGGAATTCTCCAAGTATTTAATGTCATAGCAGCTGCATTAAATGAAACAGACATCAGAAGGCTGGAAGCAGTAGAGATGAGAGTTCGTCGGAAGATGGCAGGTGTACAGTAGAATGATTCTAAGACACATGAAGAAGTTAGAAGAAAAGTAGGATGTAAAGTCACATTATGGGATTGGCTGCACTCGAAAAGATTACAGTGCACACTGTAGAAGACAAACAGGTGATAGGAGGCCAAAGAAAATAATGCAAATGTAACCAAGATCTGCTGGCCACTGACTAGATGGCAGGACATGGTATAGAATTATAGAATATCAGGGTTGGAAGGGACCTCAGGAGGTCATCTAGTCCAACCCCCTGCTCAAAGCAGGACCAATCCCCTGCTGGGCTTGGAGGAACAAGTCATGGAGAGGAATGAATGGCAATGTTGTACTGCTCCCCATGTCTGTAAAGATGCTTTGGGATGAGAAGAGGAAGAAGCTGGAGAAAAAGTGCTTTGCTTTGGCACTGAAAAATGAACCTGTGTTTTCACTTTGACACTAAAAATGATTTATTTATTTTTACATTGCCTATATTCAAATCCTCCTAAGCAGCTTTGGCCTGCCTTCCAATACACTGCTGTATAAAATCCTTTTCTGTGCATGCTTCACTTGGTATGAATGATGGGTAAAAAACCTAGAACTATTCCACTGAACTTCAGTGGAATCTCTGACCTGAATCATCTGTAATAAACCACTAGATGGCACCTAAGTGCAAGCATCCAACTGGGAGGGTTAACGGCCTAGAGCAGTGGTTCTCAACCAGGGGTACACCAGGGGCATGCAGAGGTCTTCCAGGGGGTACATCAGCTCATCTAGATCAGTGTTTCTAAACCTGGGGGCATGGGATGGGTTTAGGGGGGTTGAAAGTCCAGGGTCGGCATTAGGGGATGGCAAGCAGGGTAATTGCCTGGGGCCGCATGCCAGAGGGGCCCCATGAAGCTAAGTTACATGCTTCAGCCCCAGGTGGCAGGGCTTGGGGTTGAGCCCTGGCAGTGAGGCTCAAGCTTCAGACTCTTGAAAGGGGTACTGTAGTCTGGAAAGGATGACAACCACTGTCCTAGAGGGGCAAGAAACCAGAAGATTCCAGGACAATTGGGAGGAGCTATCATGGTAGGAATTTGTGCATGTGGGTGCCTTGGTGGAAAGGAAGAAAGACTGTGTTTCCCTGGTTGCACATGAGCCCGGAGAATGGAACATGTGATGGACACTCCTGGATTTATCTCGGTGCTGAGCACTTTTGACTTAGACTTGTGTGTCCTAATGGAAGGTGAAAGCTGAGTAACTGAGGAGCAATGTACCCCATCAGGCTGGAGGTCCAGATTGAGCAGTCACTGGGCAGTGTATTACACTAGGCTAGTGCATCTCAGCTTTATATGCACCACTGGTGGGATTAGAAGCCTCATCTGGGGAGTAAAGGTTCCCAGAGGTGGGGGAAGAGATTGTTCTATTGTTTATTTTACTGTTTCACTGTTGCTGTTGAATTCCCTTATATCCCCATCCCCGTTAAGCCCATTGGTCTGTACCCATTTCCTTGCAAAATATTTGTTTATATAAATGGTCTCAGAACTCCTTTGTGTGCAATTGGGTTTTTGTGCCAGTGGCTTCTGGATCCACATAAGCAAAGGGGGTCTGTGCCCAACCCAGAGAGAAATGGGTGCAGGAAAGTAACCTTAGGACATCTACTAGCACCTATGTCCAGTGCAGAGAAGCAGGGAGGGTTTGGTACAAATTGGTGGCAATGATGGGATTGCAAGGGTTATCCCTCAACTGAGCTAAGTGGACGTCTGTGGTCCAGACCATAAGATGAAAGATAAACTGCTTTCTTAATTGTAGAGATGTTTTACCTGTGTGTGTTTGTCATTAGACATTTGAAAGGAAGAAAATGAGTGATGAAGAAGAACGGGTACCCCTTGGAAGGTTCCGATATGTCACCTCCAAGTAGGATTCCAGAGCCCATATTTAACCTGGCACTTTATAGTGCGGTGCAATAGGAGTGATTGGCATGATCAGTTTGAAATGGCAGCTGAGCTGACTGGGTGATTTGAGTCTACTAAGCTGAAGTTTTTGAGTCTATTGCTCATCGGGGAAGCCTATCAGAGACTTAGCAGTGAGGTTTGGCAACACTATAAGCACCTAACAGATGCCCTCAAGTATTCTTTGGCGCTTGCAGTGGGATCCCTGCAGCTAATCAAAGCCCAGCAGCCTCAGATAAAAGGAGTTCAGGGCCTTAGCAAGTCAGTTCCTGGCCAGAACCAGAGGGCCGAGGAAGGGAATCCTCTCTGACCAAAGGAGCTTGAGGGATAACCGGAGTTTGGTTCTGGCTGCATTTGCTTAAGCTGGGACAAGAGAGAACCTGAGGACTTTAACCCTAAGGTAAGGGGTGATGATAAAGGGGCCAGGTGGGAAGAGGCCCAGGGAAACAGCAGCCGAGGATTGCAGTAAGTGGTACATGGCTGCTGTTGGAACTCGGAGCAGTGGGCGGGCCCAAGTTCTCCCACCAACCACAGGTGAAGTGGTGTAAACCCCAAGAAGGAGACCAAGCTTGTTTAGAAGCATGAGCAAAGGACTGAATTTAAGGGCCCAGAGCTGGGGCTGAAGACCATGGTGAGGGCAGACAGACAATTTTGTTGGACTTTGGTTACCCCAGAAGGGGTTCATTTTGATGCTGTGACCCGGCTGGAGGGCCGAGGCACTGAACACCCACCAAACGAGGTCCACAACTTATGGGGGCACCAGGATCAGGAAAAGGACTGCAGCACCACACGCAGCAGCAGGAGGTGCTCAAGAGATGAGTGTCCCCGTTACAGAACCCTCGTTCATTGTTGGAACAGTTTCTCTCAGCTTTGTGTATGTAGTCTAGTTGTAGTCAGTAGTAGTCAGTAGTTGTTATAGTTAGCCAGTTTTAGTAATTTTTCTCATTTAAAAACAAAAGAGAGTTTTGATTTTATTGTTGTTCCCTGTTTTGAGGTTCTGTTGCTGTCACCGAGGCATGCCCCGGTTACCGGGCTTCAAGCCATGTGCTTCCTGCTCAAAATCTATGCCTGTGAGCAACCTACACAGCAGTTGTCTTAAGTGCCTGGGCAAAGCGCACATGAAGGACTGGTGCCAAATATGCTGGGAATTCAAGAGAAGGATGCAAAAAGATAGGGAGGCTAAGCTGAAGTTCCCGCTAATTGAGTGCTGCTGAGACCACCCTCAGAGCTGTCCTGTCAGTGCCGAGTGCTGCTACTTCAGTCAGAAGCACACCACCAAGATTGTTGGAGTCCTGGCCTGTGCCTAGGAAGAAGCAAAAGTCTTCCAGAGAGGCTCCAACCAGGGGAAGCCCCTCCATGGTCAGTGGAAGGGAAGTCTTCTCCATTAGATGCTGAGGTGGGATTATATATCTCTCAGCCTTGGAGCAGGCCCTGCAGGTCCCCACATAGATCCTTCTTCTCTGAATACCCTCGTGACCCCACAACAGGAACTATTACGGTAATGTGGCCAGGAGGTCACTGGGGTGCCGTCCTTTATCAGAGGCCTTTTGGAACCCTAGGGTTTTTCCCTAGTTTCTAGATCTGGGTGGGCAAACTATGGCCCGGGGGGCCGCATCCGGCCCTACAGATGTTTTAATCCAGCCCTCGAGCTCCTGCTGGGGCTCCAGCCAGGGAGAGGGGTCGGGTCTTGCCCCGCTCCTGCCATGGCTCTGCGTGGCTCCCAGAAGCAGCAGTATGTCCCCCCTCTGGGTCCTACACGCAGAGGCAGCCAAGGGGCTCCGCACGCTGCCCCCACCCCAAGCACCACCCCCGCAGCTCCTATTGGCCGGGAACCACGGGCAGGGTGCAGAGCCACCTAGCCTCCGCGTAGGAGCCAGAGGGGGGACATGCCGCTGCTTCCGGGAGCTCCTTGAGGTAAGCGCTGCCTGGAGCCTGCACCCCTGACCCCCTTCTGCGCCCCAACCCCCTGCCCCAGCCCTGATCCCCCTCCCATCCTACAAACCCCTTCTTCCGAGCCCTGAGCACCCTCCTGCACCTCCAACCCCTCATCCCCAGCCCCACCCCAGAGCCTGCACCCCCAGCTGGAGCCATCACCCCCCCGAACCCCAATCCCCAATTTCGTGAGCATTCATGGCCCGCCATACAATTTCCATACCTAGATGTGGCCCTTGGGCCAAAAAGTTTGCCCACCCCTGTTCTAGATCCTCCCCTGGTCATGCCTACTTAGTGCCCTTGCCCAGGTTGAGTGAGTCCTGGCACCGAACCAACCCAGTTCTGTCCAGTACTGGGACTGGTGCCAAACATCAACAAGAGGCACTTGAGGAGCCAGAAGAGCATCCTATACAAGAAGTTCAACCACTTCCAGACTTGGCTTCATCCTCATTCTCTCCGGACAAGGCGGTTTCCTTGGAGGCAACATCACCCCCTTCGGCCAACTACAAGACTTATCAGGAATTGTTAAAGAGGATGGCTTCAGACTTAGGCATTCAGGTCGAGGAGGTCAGGAAGTCTTCTCATTGCCTGTGTGATGGATAGCAGCTCTTGCTGCCCCTCCTTAACTTCTGTCACTGCTGTTTCAGTTCCTTGGGCCAAAGATCTGCTCCCTGAGAATGCTAGACAGTTCTCTTCCCTAGTGAACGAGGGCAGATTAATAGCAAGAACTTCACTGCAGGCTGGACTGGATGCAGCAGATTCAGCAGCTAGGACCATAGCTCCTGTGGTATCCATACAGAGGTCCTCATGGCTGCAGTCTTCTGGTCTCCCCTATAAAGTCCAGAATATTATTCAGGACTTGCCTTTTGAAGGTCCTTCTCTTTTCTCAGACCAGACAGTCAGGAAGTTCCATAGCATTAAGGATTCAAGGGTCATCTTGAAGTCAGGTTTGTACACACCTGCCCTTGTGAGAAAGCACTATTGGCCTCAGCAGACACATTGTTATCCTGCTCTGCCTCCTCATCAAGACCTGTCAAAAAAGAAAACTAAGGGTTATAGGCACAGGCCTCCCCCTCCTTTGACTTCAGCTCCAGCTCCTGGCCCTTCTAGATACCTTGGAAGTGTGAAGCAACCATTTTGATGGGTCAGTCGAGGACGCCATACCAGTCTCCATATTTCCAGACCCTATCTCCCTGCATTTGCAAACTGTCTTTCCCACCTCCTCTGTGCTTGATTCTAAATTACTACAGACCAGTGGATCTTGAGCTCTGTAGAGGTGGGATATATCCTCCAATTTGTTTCCATCTTTCTCTCCCTCCCTCTCTCCCTGTCCCTCTTCAGGGACCACTCTCACAAGCAGCTCCTTCTCCAGGAGGTACAGTCTTTCCTTCAGACAGGTGCCACGGAGGAGGTTCCACAGTGTCACAGAGAGAAGGGGTTTTACTCCTGCTATTTCCTAATCCTGAAAGCAAAGAGCAGTCTCAGACCAATTTTAGACCTGCGTCAACTCAACAAATTCTGAAAAAAGATAAAGTTCCACATAGTCACCCTGGCTTCTATTGTCCTTTCCCTGGATCCTGGAGACTGGTATACCACCCTCGACTTATAAGATGCCTACTTCCATGTGGTGATCAATCATTCTCACAGGAAGTACATTAGATTTCTTGTCAATTGAAATCATTACCAGTTTACCATACCACCATTTGGCCCATCAGCAGCTCCCAAGGTTTTTATGAAAGTTCTACAAGTAGTAGCTGCCTTCCTCAGAAGATTGTGAGTAGAAGTTTATCCCTACCAGAATGACTGGCTTGTCATGGGCTGATCCAGGGTGCAGGAACTCTTAAGTGTGTTTCTGATCCAGTCAACATTCAATTCTCTGGGACTATTAGTCAATACAGAGAAGTCTCTCCTGTCTCCAGTCCAGAGAACAGAGTTGATAGTGGCTGTAGTGGACTCCTCTCAAGCCAGAACTTTTCTTCCAGACTTGAGTTTTCAGTCAATATGATCAGTTGTTGTAGATCTCAAAGCTCACCTGGTCACAATGACACAAAACTGTTTCAAGTTCCTGGGGCATTTGGTTCAGTATACCAGATTGAGCCTCAGAATTCTACAAGGTTGGCTAGCCTCAGTCTACTCACCAAGCTGTCGTCATCATCTAGACTAGACTCAGTGGGGAGGGTGCCCTTTCACATCCTTGCCTCCCTAGATTGGTGGACAAGCCTGGCCAATGTATGTGTGTTCCCTTTGCCCGCCCGGAACCAACACTCACATTAGTAATGGACACTTCTGCCTTGGGGTGGTTGGGGCCCATCTGGATTGTGTACAGACTCAGGGTCTATGGTCTGCAGAAGACTGAACTTTATACATCAGATTCAAAGACCTGAGAGCTGTCAGGTTGGTGTGCCAAGTTTTTCTGCCGCACATCAAGAGAAACAGCTTGTTAGTCGTCACAGACAACACAGCAGCAACATTCTACCTCAAAAAGCAGGGAGAAGCCCCACTCTTCTCTGCTCTGTCAAGAGGCAACTCTGCGTTGGGAGATCTGCATTGCCAATTTGATAGATATAGAAGCTTCTTACCTACTGGGGTCCAAAACAATCTGGCAGAATACCTGAGCAGATCATTTACGAATCACCAGAGTGGTCTCTTCATCCCGATGTCACCAGATGTGGACATCTTCCAATGGTGGGAGTCTGCCCAGGAAGACCTATTTGTGACAAGGATCATCAGAAAGCGTCAGCATTTCTTTTCCCTGCAAGGTTACAGCCCCCGTTCCCTGATAGATATATTCTTACTACCATCGTCAGACAGGTTCCTCTTTGCTTTCCCACCAATCCCACTCATTCAAAAAGTATTACTGAAAATAAGACGGTATCAGGCCAGAGTCAAACTCATAGCCCCAGTACAGACTTATTAGCACTGTTTCTCCACTCTCCTGGTGCTTTCATTGAAACCTCCAGTTTCACTTCCACTAGACTTGGATCTTATCTCCCAAGATCATGGTCTGCAATCTCTTCATTTAATGGATGCTCCTTGGCTAGATATTAGGGAGCAATCTTGCTTGAAAGATGTTCACGATATCCTTCTAAATAATAGAAAGCCATCTACTAGGGCTACTTACCTTTCAAAGTGGAGACGTTTTTCCATCTGGTCGTGCCTTTCTGGAGTATAGTCATCCTGTTCTTCAATTCAACACATACTAAATTACTTATTGTACCTGAAACAGCAAGGATTGGCTGTTACTTCTATCAAGGTACATCTGGCAGCTATTTCAGTTTTCCACCCTAAGGTGGATAATTCGTTAAGACAATCGAAGTGAGTGGAATGAGCTACTCCCCTATATTATGATGGTCTTTTGGAGCAGTGTCCAGTAATGTAGGGGCTATACATTCTATGTGGTGTTATTTGGTCAGGAGACCTGCCTGCCACTTGAACTTATATCTGGGATAGATGTATCAGAAGAGTTTGGCAATCCATCTGAGTATGTCCTACAGGTAGCCAGGTGCTTGAGTTCTGTGAGCCAGACTGTTAAGAGGCATCAGGGTAGAGCCACACAAAGACAGAAGGAATACTATGATCTCAAGGTCACCAGACAGATGTCTGAGCCTGGAGAGTTGGTGTGGGTGTGAGAACAGACTAGAAGGAAGGGGCAGTGTCAAGTTTATTTATCTGTTTACAGTCATCAGGAAACTATATGGGGTGCTATATAAGCTGTCCTCAGAGATGTGTGGACAATCTTTCATGGTTCATTACAATCATCTGAAGCCCTCTGTGAATTCATGGCACAAGGACACTGATCATGCACAGGAGCACTGGGTGAGATACTCTTGGGGTCCCCTATTACAGCCCCGGCAATTCCAACGTGCAATCCCAAGGAATGTTCCTGAGTCAGAAAGCCTAGAGTAGGTACCCCGGCTCAGTGAAGATAGGGATAACGAGGGCGTGCAAACGCTCAAGGTGATTTCAGGCCAGGGCTCAGCAGGAGAGCATTCCTGAGACCCTGCCACCCCCCTGGCTCCAGTCTCAGAACTCCAGAGCAGACCGCCCAAGTAGCTTAAAGAGTATTTGAAGTAGCTTCAGCCGGATTGGGGGCGGGGGCAGGGGCAGGAGGAATGGACAGACGCATCCTTTTAAAAGTAGGGGTAATGTAATACGTCAGCACATGGCACCTCAGTGCGAGCAGCCAAGTGCTGGAGGATCAATGGCCTAGAGGGGCAAGAAGTGGGAGGATTCCAGGACAGTTAGGAGGAGTCAGGGAGGGGGGTGAGAGTGCCATCTTGGCAGGAGTGTGGGCGTGGGGGCCATGTTGGAAAGGAAGGACTGTGTTTCCCTAGATGTAGCTGTATGTGAGCCTGGGAAACAGGACATGGGATGGGCACTGCTAGACTGGGCCTGATGGTGCAAAGTTATACTCGTGTATGTCCTGGTGGAAGGGGGAATGCTGAGTAGCGGAGAAGCAACATACCCCACCACGCTAGAGGTCCAGACTGAGCAGCCCCTGAGCTGCTACCACAACTGGCGAGGGCATCTCAGTTTTATGTGCACCACTGGTGGGATTAGGTTTTGTGCCCCTGTCAAGGCTGGATCCCCACTTTGAACTTTAGGGTTCAAATGTAGGG